>NC_080062.1:3157500-3170000 GCF_026212465.1 Amaranthus tricolor
CCTAAATGGCGGCCTAATTGATTTACACATCATGCATATAATATTATAGATTCTATTTGAGTTCTTTTCTTTTATTTTATTTTATGATTCTAATTCAATGTAATATTTGTATTTTTTATACTTTTTTCGTTTTATAATAATTGTTACTGAGTGTGATATATTGTGTGGGAATATGTCACTATCAGTAGCAAGTATTATAGAATGGAGGAAGTATAATTTATCGGTTAATTTTATCTCAATTTTTTTTTGTCGAGTGAAATTTTGCTAGATTTATTTATGAACTTTTATATTTTTTTACAACTACGTGATTATAAATATTAATATTACATATAAATAGAATCGAAGAAATATATATTAGACACACTTGACATTTTGTCTTTGTTTGAAAATCATAATAGAAGCTAACTCCATGATTGTGATCAAATTCATTATGTCTTTGTTTGTTTGAAAATCATAATAGAAGCTAACTCCATGATTGTGATTTCTATGTGATTCCTTAGGAAATTGACATTTTTGTGAAGCATGTAGAATGGCCCCATAAAAGAATTGATTAATTGGTTATTTATTTATTTATTACTTATTTATTTATTTATTTATTTATTTTTGTTTAAGTCTTGTGGATTAGTTGCCTTGTTATATTCAAAGTTTTGATTGAAACCAATAGTTTTTGGTGATAATAACTATATATACACTAAAAGGAGATAAAGTTTTGAATTTTGGGATTTGTTGTTAAAAGTTCATGCATTAAACTTTAATATGAAATGATTAATATTATTTCTTCAATAATTTAGGTTCATAGGTTTTTCTTCTTTATTATACTCTCTTCATTCCTTTTGTTTATCCGATTTATTTTTTTCATAGTTTTCAAAGTGAATTTTAAACCTTTCTTAAATACATATTATAAAAATATATATAAAAAATTATACTTTAAAGTGAATCTAACAAGATTTTCTATAAATACATTTCTTTTATAATTTATCCCTCAAAAGCATATATAAATTTCTTTCTCATAAGCTAAAATGTTATAAAGTAAAAACAAACAAAAGGAAAGGAAAAAAGTAATCAAATTTTAGTAGTGTATATATTTATGAGTATTTTGGATAAAATATTTTCAAGTATTAATATAGACGATTAAATGTCACTCTTAATAGGTATTACTTTAAATTTAGACTTAGTCCATAATAAATTTATGTACACCACTCTTAGTATGGACAACTTTGTTTTATAAGAAAGATAACTTTAAATCACAATAATGGATTAACATTGATTATATATTTTATATTAATTGACAATTATAATGAGATTTATTTTGATAACTTAAACAAAGATAAAGTGTTTAGTCATAACTTGCATAAATCATTAAAAAAATGTTATTTTTTTTTATTATATTTGAATTAAATATATAAATAGCAGATTTAAAGGAACATATAAAAAGTGTACATTCAGATTATCTAATTTTCTAGTACCATTTTCTAACTTCTAAAATGGGTCGGAGCATTAGAGAACATTGCGCAAATTTTGCAAATGAAAAGGTAGCCGAAAGTGGAAGTGTTTGGAATGTATCTTCATTCTTCATTGATATGACCGAGTTTACCGGTCATTACTATTTACTATAGACTATAGTCTTACTTTGTCACTAATAAAGGTTGTTGTTGACTTGATTCATTGTCCACTCTTTTTTTGGTCTGTAGGATAGATTAAGAATTCGTTTGAATTAAAGGTAAATATTTAAAGGGTAAATAAAAATTAAAGTAGGAAAACAAGTTTAATTAGATAGAAGATTAAAAGAATTTGATTGTTAGAGAGGTAGAAGAATTAATTATAAGGTAATGAAAAATGGATAAAACAACAATTATTTTCCCTCATACTGGGGTATAAATTTATCTTATGGGAGGGTGGGGAATACTTTCCTTCAAATGAGGGAAATCATCATCATTTTTATTCATCTTTTTTATTTTACTCTCATTTTACACCTTTTACAAGTATTTCTATTACTTTATTTGCACCTTCACTTACCTTTATTTCACTAGTTTGACTTTTTTTTACCCTTTAAATATTTATACTCAATCTAAGCCACCACTAAGAAAAGAAGATCATTGAGAATTAAATTTAAATTTATTCTAGAGATGGATATATGCTACTTTTTGGTTTGCTGCCACTAAGACAAAGTCCAACTCTGTAATTTATCCATTCTTAATTTGTGTAATGAGATAGTTGGTGAGGTGAAAGCTACTCAAATAGCCCACTTTGCTGTTGGTACTATATAATAGTAAAGAGAATGATTTATAGTGAAATTTTATCAATATTAATTTTTAAATAATTTATAATTACGCAGAAGTAGATAATTGAATTATTGCATTAGATAGAGGGTAAAATGCAAGAGAGACAATTGGTGTGAATAGGAGGGTCTATAAAACAAATCATTTTATTATTAAAGTTGCTCTACATTTTATTTAGGGCTACTATTGAGAAATTATTTTTCGATAAGACGATCTCAAAATAAAGAGCTTATAAGCTAATAATTGTATTAATAGAACTATTAGTCCATATATAAAAAGCGTCTATCTCAAACAAAAGTTAATGTTTTATTCAAGAGTAATTTTCTTCTTTTGTTGCAAATTCACTTTCAGTGACGAATTTCCATAACATAGGAATTTGGATATGTATTCGGCCCAATATTTTATTATGAGAATTGGTTTATGAGGCCCAATTCCTCAATAAACAAATCAATGGAAGGAGATGAAGGAGCGAGAATTGAACTTGGGATTTTACATGAAACGGTATTATACGTTTTATCTGAAATAAGATATGATTCTCGTTAATAAAAAAAAAACTATATTACAACATGAGTACTTCTTTATTAGACATGTTTAATAAATGAGTTAGATTAATTTTTGTTTTATTTACTATTTCGCATGTGTTTTTAGGGTGGTATTTTTCACTATTTTTTTTTATTAGATACATCGTAATAATCATAGGTAAGGTTAGAATTTAGAAAGATTTAAGCCTCAAAATATTAAGAGAAAAAGTGATAATTTTGAAATGTCATTGTTAACAACTTAAAATACTTATGATTTAATGTATGATGGATCAAGCATTCATATTTATATGTATTAACTATTAACAATTCAAAATACTTATAATTTAATGTATATGTTAACAACTTAAAATACTTAAAATAACTCGAGCCCTAGCTTATCTAGATCGAAACATAGATTAAAAAATAATAGTTGGCTTTGAAAGGTGATACTTGGTTCTCGTTTGAAACTATTGTAGTGTATGTGTTATCTCTTATCATTTCGAACATCCTGGATTTACCACGGTTACAGGTGTTTATTCGGTTCATCTAGTCGATTTTGTGTCTATTTTAGGTCAGTTTAAAATTGGGTTTTGTGTTCATATCGTTTTTACATAATTTTTAATTCATTTTTGTTGTCGGGTTAAATAAAATTCAGTTACAAAGTCAGATAAATATAAAATCATCGGATCTATTTTGACACCTCTAAGCTCTACAATGCTTACCAAAGTATTAATTCTCTTACAAAGTTATAGAAGTATAGATCAAGAGAAAGATATATCCTAATAGGGCAATAATGCTTGAATCTCTCATTATCAACACATTATGCAACTAAATATGAACCCATATATGGACCAACTTAGCTGGCATTTTCCATAATAATGCAATACTAAGTACTCACAAATTAAAAGATGTGATGACTTAAGGCCTATATTGCTATAAGACAACCTCAAAAGCCAAACTAATCTAAGTATTTAAATTAAAAGCTAGGCATGTACAGAGGAGCACTTCAAGGTAATTGGTTCCCTTTTATAGGTTCAAACAACATTTTAAATATCTATATTTAGAAAATTGGGTTTTATTTTAGTTGGAGAATAAATATCATTTTCTGAAAAGATTATTATCATCATATCCAGTGTATTTCACTTATAGACAACTATGATTAGGATTTGGGACTTTTCTGCAAAGATCATGAGTTTAATTCTCGTTTAAAGCCATTTCATCTCGGCCTACCCTGTAATTAAAATAAAAAATTTTAAAAAACTACTCTTAAGAAAAATTTGCACCTATTAGCCATTTTATTCATTTATTTTATATTGTATCACACCTAAAATATTAGTTGAGTTAATTAGTTCAGTATCAAGATAACCCTATCTTTTATTTCAATTTGCAAGTTACCTACTAATGATATGTTACTTGTATCACTTTAGACTTTTTAGTGTTTTATTGGTAGTTTATGAGAATAATTAGTTTTTTTTGTTTTAGAATTATTATTCGTGTAGTTTCGATTTAATTATTTTATTCAAAGCCTTTTTAGTAGTTTATTTATGCAAACGTACCATTTTATTGGAATTTGAGGTGAATATATTAATCTTGATTGCAAGTGAAAACGTGATTTTCGGGATTATGACACCCTAATTTTCAGTAGAATTTCAAATAAATTTCAAATCGGTTGAAAAATCAATTTTACAAGTCATAATCACCGGTAGACTATTAGTTTTGTTCATTGTGATTATTATAATCTCATTTTAAATCATGAATATCATAAAATGAGACAAAATTAAATGTTCTTTCAAAAAATTATATATTTTTTTAACCATGTGTACAAAATTCAAAGAAATTTTAAATCAAAACAAACCTAAACTTGAAAATTCATATCAAAATGTATCACCATCCAAGCCAACTTGCATTAGTGTATAAAAGAGGGAACAAATTTATAGTTAATAAGATTAAAAGAGAATTATGGAGAGTTTGACACAAATTAAATATGGTACGAAAATAACAATAGAAATAGAAGTAAAATACTAAATAAATGTGTGATAAAAAAATACTTGTACAAAATAAATACAAAAGTATAAAAGAAAACAAAGGTCGATTAACTGGCAATCACCAAGAATTGTCTAAACAAGAACAAATCATTAGAAGATCATTGAATACAAGGAATGATAAAAGTTCACAACACCTTAAGACGGATCACAAAAGGAGTTTATCTGATCTGTTACCAACTACCTCTTTAGAATTGTCTCAGCCACTAGATGTTGTCAAGTGGGTCTCACCTAAGGTTACGTTTGGGAGGATCATATATACACAACTTTATCCTCATTAGTGATAAAACTAACAAAGAAATTATTTCCGATTGAACTTTAGTTACAAACGGATACAATACAGCATGACTCGATCAAACTATTTATGAGGTCAAGAAGGGAAAGCCTAATCCAAAAGTTAAGGGACATTCTGGTCGGTAGCGCAATTGAGGTCGCAAAATCATTCATTGTCAATCGTAGATATTGATTTTGCACAACTATGAGACGAAGTAGATCATTGTAAGAACGGATCAATAACAAAACTCGACAAAAAGAACCATAGAACTATTATAAATTGCTCAAAGCAGCAAGCTTTTTTTGATTTCGAGGTGAGGATAATTCGTACGGGCAATAGGGGAGAGGAGGAACTGATACTCGTGTAGGTGGGAAAAACAAATTAGGGAACATGCAACAAAATGTAGAGCAAACAAATTGGACCCTCCTAAATTAGGGTGAACCTATAATTGTCCAACATGAACAATAGAATGAATAGAAGAATAATACTTGCTCATTGTTATTATATTTATAACAAGCCAAAAACAAGGAAGAGAACAGATATGGGAAGGATGATCATCAAACAGATATATAAGTGCATTACTGCACATGTATACTTGTCAATATATAATATATAGCGGAAGAAATTTAGTTGATTCGATGAGTAAACTACCCACTACTAGTAGACAAATAAAACTGAGTATTTGATATTAGTGAGTTGGATCCCTCTCCTTAATAGTAGAGGTGTGTTCATATGGGTTAGGTGTTTCGGGTTGGATTAAAATCGGGTCTTATATCTATATTGATTTTCACATTATTTTAAATTTATTTTGAAGTCGGATTAAGTTATAAGGTCGGGAAAGTATCGGATCATTGGATCTATTTTGAGCACCTCTTCGATATTAGTAATAGGTAGTTTACTCGATGGATAGATCATCTAGCTAAGGTGACAAGTTGGCCAATGTCAAAAACTGCTAAATTAAATGACAATGCCAAGCAGAATTGATCTGACAACTAAGCCATAAACTGCATAATAAAACAAGAAAAGATACAGCTGAACTTCAATTCAAGCAGTGTGTTCTAAGTTAGCAATGCCAAAATGTCTTCCTGTTACTGACATATTCAATCAGAAAAGTCTATTCCAATTTCCAATGAAGTTATATGAAATCATGATATCTTGTTTAAAGCAAAAAGATGCAAACTTGAAACTAAATTTATCAAGATGTAGACATAAGAGCATTATTGAAGAACTAATTTGATTCATCCTAAACAAAAATTTGATTCAAGATAATATAATGATTGATTGATAAGTAATAAGCAACTAAATACAAATTTTCAAAAAAAGTACCTTAGAATGATGAAAAATACACATTTTGGATCATAGTCCATTACAATTTAGTCAAGTATGCAATCCATATTGCTATTGCATCTTACTTCCTCCTCCAAGGACTCCACTTTCTTGCTCCTCAATAAACCATTGTTTAGCCCCATTTCCTATCAACATTCATCTCATAGTCAATCTCCCAATTCTCTCCTTTAACTCCCATTCTTTTATGTACATAAACCAACCCTCAAGGCCCAATCTGAGCCCACCTTTAGCTAATTTGCCTTTTGAATTTGCGATTCAGGAAAAAAACGATCATAATCACTTTTTCTGATTCACGAGGAGATTGGCAAATCATTTGACAATGCATCCTACATTTCACACATCTTTACCATCTTCTTATCCTACTCCCCATATCAAAACCCCTGCTTCTCGATCTCGAAGAAGCAGAGAAAAACGATGTTGCTCGACTCCTCTGACTATTAACCCTTGAATCGGTACTAGAACCACTCGAATCCTCCAATGCTTGATGATGCCTACTCCCACCAAAACAAGAGAACAAACTCCTTATAGCCCTTCGAATCCCTCCCCTTTCCCTCGATCTCCCACCACGAGAGCTCCATGAAATCCTCCTAGGAATACCTCCTTGATTAAACCCACCATCCATTTCAGTATAAACAACAGGTAATTCTCTCTCCCCTCTTCTCCCACCTGAAAACCTCCCAACTGCAAACCCACCACCAGGCAATCTCCATATAGTCAACCCAACAGTCTCATCCTCATTACCCTCAACCAAACCACCACCATGTCTAGTATTACCATTATGATTATTGTTGTTACGCCTACTATAATCAACTGGATTCAACTCGGGTGATTCACCCGAGTTGTTATTATTATTATTATTATCAGAAGGCAATTCATGCCTACAAACAGGACAAGAATTCCTTAAAGATAACCAAGGTAATATACAATCATGGTGATAAATATGCTTACAGGGCATTTCTCTTGCTTCAGACCCTAGCTCAAAAGCTTCTTTACAAACAGCACAATAAACCTCACATTCAATATGATCATCAACTATCTCGATAGTCGGCATCGATTCAATTGCCGCCTTTGATGCCGGCGGCTGTTCATTCCTTCCAATTCCGTTGATTTCAATTTGGGCTAATTGATCTAATAGCCGATCAAAACCCGACCCGAGCAAGAACTCAGATACACTAGCAGGTAATGGTCTTAAACCTGTACCTCCTCCATCATCGTAATACAACTCATAGCTCCCTCCTGCTCCCCCTCCACCACCACTATTTTCAGGTTCGGGTGGGGCCCGTAATACGATAACCGGGTTAAAAGGTGACCTGTCACCACCATTTCTTCGACTACGACGAAGTCTAGGGCTCGACGAAAGCGAATTTGAATTAGAATTCGGATTTGAGTTTGAATTTGACGTTGAATTAGGGTTACCGACCATGAACATAGCTGTGGCAGGAAACTGACGTCGTCTAGAATCGGAAAGAGGAGAAGAAAAGAGTTGTGGTAATTGTAAAGGTGGAGGTTGTCCTGAAAGTGAAGGAGAAGGGGAATCGAATTCTTCGACGAAACCACCATGGCAATCTGGGCAAGAAATTGAAGAATTTGAAGAAAGAGAAATCGAATTTGTTGAAACTCTAACAAATCGATTGCAACTGTAACACCAATATGAAGATGATGTTGGTGTTGTAATTGCTTCCGCCGACGCCATTAAATTCGATAAAAATGGAATCTTTTCTTCACCTATATTCAGATCTAGATTAAACTTAACCAAGAAATCGAATATAAGGATGATAAATCTGTTAGAATCAAACCCTAAAATTTGGGGATTTTGGAGATGGTGTTGGGAGAGGGTGAGATCCGGCGACGAGAGAGAAAGGGGGATTTTGAGGAGAGAGAAAGCGGCGAAAAATATTTTTGTTAAATGAGAATAAAATTGAAAGACGAAATAATTGACGTTATTTGGAAAATGTTTGACGGCAATTAAACGCGTGGCGAGAAAGGCGTGGTTCCCACGGACGTTAGAGACACGTGTTGAATTTTAATTGGACAAGAGTCAACGGCGTTAAGTACGTTAGAGAGGGAAAATGTGTGGGTTATCGCCGTATCGCCGATAAGTTATCGGTTTCTGCTACTTATCTATTCTAATTTGTGATTAATTTTTAAATCAAGTTAAGGGAAATTGTGTTTGATTCATCTCGATGCAAAGATTATTAATATTAAATTTTTATAATTTTATATTACACATAATTGAATTAGTACATTGCCTTACGTGAAAAAACAAATATTACAATTTACAAAGTATGAAGGAAGTATTATATTTGATCATTTTAATAGTTATTTTTATTTGGAGTTGAGAGTATGGTAGAAAATGGCTATGACAAAAAATATAATCTATTTTAATGGCAAGAAGCTCATTGTTGTCGTAAGAATAAAAATAATTGCCAGTGTTATATGCAATCGTCTCATCGTGAGACAAGTCGATATAAGCAGTTCATTATTAAAGAAACAAAACAAAACAATGAAATTTGGATTGCATTTGTGTAGGAAGTAATTTTTTAAAAATAGTTGGCTGATCTATTGTCTCACGGTAAAACCTAGTGTTTTTTTTTTTGGAATATAAGCATTATATTCATATAGAAATGACTTGCATTATATTCATATAGAAATCACTTGGATTCTCTCTTCTAACCCAATTTACAACTTATTTACAATTTACAACCCAATTAAATTGGATGAGGAAAGTGAGCAAAAGATGAAGAAGAGGCTGCTGAAAAAAGGTTTTTTAAATACCCATTAAATAATGAAGAAATGGGGAATTTACCGTTTCTTCAGGTAAAGAACCGGTCAGGTATGCCAGTGGAAAATATGTATCAAAGTTCGTATTATTCATGGTTAATTGAAAGTTCGTATTATTGTAGGAAAATCAGTGAAAGGTCGTATTATTCAAGGTAATTTTTTCTAATATAAATAGTCTTTACATTGAAACAATTCAAACTACATCCCACTGGACAATGTTTTAACTTATAAATTAATAATAAAATACAAATTAAGAGTAAAAGATAAATAGCGTCAAAAAAACAAATGAAACATTAATAATAAATTAAAGGGAGTATTTTTTATACTAATTTTTTGTTCTCTCACTACTTATCATAAATTTTTTTTTAAATAGATTCTTTTATTACTAAAAATCCCGAGTACTTTACACTCACTCGAATAAGTGACTTGTTTATTAGTAGTAAAATTTTTTTATCTTACTTTGTTAGTAAAGTTTAAATTTAAACATGTTAATGCAATAAAATTAGAGAAAGGGAAAGGATTAGAAAGAGGGGCGTGATTAAGGGTATGTGGACTGTTCGGCGCTCCAGTGGGTCCATTATTGCCATAAATTGGCCTAACAAAAACTTTCCAGTGGCAAGAGATGAGAAGATCTACTAGTGTAGTTGATGTAGTTTGAATTAGCATCATATAAATAAATACAGCATTATAAGACAAGTTTATATATTAGCTCATTTTTTTAATTAATTACTTTAAGATCGTGAGTAATCGTTTTAAGGGTGATCGTTTTAAAGTTATAAGTAATCACTCTCAAACTATAAAAAAAATAATTTTTTTAATTATAAGTGATCACTTTAACGTTATAAGTAATCATTTTAAACTGTATGAATAAAATTAAAAGAAAATTAAAATATATGAATGAGATTTTAAAAATATTATTAATTATCATCCAAAAATAAAAATGTGCAACATGAGAGAATTCGGACCAAAATAGTTATTATTTCTAAATAAGTGAGACGAACAGTGTACTTGTTAACAAGGAGTAGAATTTATGTTCATGGTGTCAAGGTTAGATTATGTTTGAGAGAATCTTAGGTAAATGACGATTATTTGAGAGAGTGGTAAATTACCGGTTCATCATTATATGGCTTAATTTTATAGGGGATAGGATGGCCTATATATGGGATACTCCAATTGTAAATAGGAGTTGCTGTGCAAGACTAATTCTTTGAAGTTTGATTATTAGTATTTGTCAAGATTATTTTTCAACAAAATACTTACTTATTTGAATATTCTCTATATATATGTTCTGCAATATTTGCTATATAAGTATAAAATTTAAGAAAACAAAAAGGATTGAAAAGGGTAAAATCTGATTTATAGGAAAGTGAAAGAAATATTTGGTTGAAATAAAAAGATAATTTAAATATGTAGATAAAAATTAAAAATAAAATGTAAGTCATAACAACATACAAAAATATTATAAATCTCATAAATAAACCAAAATAAAAAATATAGCGAAATTCAATATTACCTGCGTTTCGTGTGAAAGCACCATATTACTCAACTTTATATTACCCGTTACTTTTTTGGATGGAAATTTTTAGTAAAAAAGTGACACATATTTAATTTTTAGAGTAGAATAATAATAATAATAATAATAATAATAATAATAATAATGTTAGAGCATTTCCGTTTAGTGTTAGTTATTATTGATAGATATTAGTTATAGATATAATATAGAGATGCATAAAATATTAGTTAATAATTCTACAATATAAGCTATAACATGTGTATATTAAGAATATGAAAAGGCAAACCTAAAGAACAAAAAACAAAGATAAAGTAGAGAATCATAGAACTCCTAAAATTATATATACAATGTATATAGCATAATCTTATACATTATTATACATCATACATTATTATATTACGATTCTAAATATTAATAAAATAAATTTTGATTAGTATTATTAATTTCTTTTCTATAGTACATAGGCGGCAACAAACAAGCAATTCACCTCCTTTTTTTCTGAATAAACTATGACTTTAAAAGAGATATTGACAAATTAGACATTCATATTTCCTTATGATATGCATATTGATCCAAAAATAATTGTACTATCAACTAATAAAGAAACCAAATTGTGTTTGTATTGAAACAACATTTTCATGAGTCATAATGATATACTATACTCCTATTAATTAATTTGAAAATGACATGGTTATACATGCTTAGGTTAAATATTTTTAAAAAAACTACTTAGAATAATTATGTCAGATACTTTTGGATCGACTGTATAAACTAATATATTAGTGTCAATGATCTTCCATATGGATTCTTTTTCTCTATTTATTTCGATTTTCTACCATCTCGATCCATAAATCTAAAATTTTCATATCGTCTTCCATTAAATAACTTTGGGTCATCTTCAGTCTTACACGTCTCATTTGAAATCCCACACGTTCTATACTCAAAATGTGTGTCTACTCATCCATCTAAGCATTTTTATTTTTGTTACTCTCATCTTCCTACAATGTTAAAAGCTCAACATTTTGATCCATATAGTGGGGCTAGTCTAATAGATGTCCGATAAAACTTTCCTTTTGCTTTAGGGAAGCACCTCTATCAAATAATACACTAGTGATTGCTCTTCATTTTTTTTCACTACTTCGTTGTAGTCATTTCCAAGTGTCTTTATTTGTTATTTTCCACCAAATTATACTTCTCCTAATACCTTGTGTGTTTTTTTCAAATCAATAAAAATCATGTGCAAGTCTTCTTTTTAGCCCTATAATACTTCATATGTCTAATAAGTTGAATTGCTTCTATTGTAGATTTCTCTGGCATAAGTTCAAGTTGGTTTTCTAATATGTTGGTACATATCGTCATATGTATTTCTCTTTACTTTTTCTAGATGGGTATTAGAATAAGTTATTTTTCATTGGACTCCTTATTTGTCCTCCAAATCTTGCTATATAAATTTTGCCGGATTACTTTCATCCACATACCATTCTCTATTATCATTAATTATAAACATACAAAATTCATTTTAAATTTCTATTTAGAAACCATCTAATTTTAAAGTCAATAATACACACATAATTTTGTGATCAATCTTGTTTATACTATCAAATCATACTATATAATACTTGTACAATTCATTTGTCAAAAAAGGGCAAAAATGCTTTAATGTTAAGTGGTCCGATCCACCCTTTATGCTTTGCTTTACATTGTTGAAATCTAAATTGAGTGGTGGAGATCATGATTCTCCTT
>NC_080062.1:3172500-3257500 GCF_026212465.1 Amaranthus tricolor
ATTGCTTTTATAAGAGAGCGTATTTCAGTGAGATGAATTCTAAATAAAAAATCTATATCATCATAATTTGTATTTATTAAACTATTTAACATTTGTATAAATCGTATCACACGATAAGATGGTCTCATATAATAATTTGTGAATATAATTTGCTTAACCTTCAAGAATTCACAAAACCTTGTTCTATACGGTATTTTTGAGAGACCATCTCTAATTGGGCCGCCCATTATATATTTTTCTAAAATATTGTAAGTAGCCATTAAGAATAATGTAAGTAGACATTTAAGATGTTGAAATTAAGCATTAAGTATACAGTAAGTAGGCATTAAGGATAATGTAAATAGGTATTAATTTTTAATGGGTTGGACTTAAAATACGTCTTTTTAAAAAACCGGTCTTTCAAGAGACTGGCTATTAAGAATTTAAAAGGTTGGGACCGGGGTAATATAACTTCTTAATAGGCCAATTTGAGTTGAGTCACGCCAACCGGGTCATGGGCTAAATTTAAGTGGCTATTTTTTCTATGCTTTTGAGAATGGGTTGTGTGGCCCATCTAGAGTATGCCCCAGCCCAATTCCACTAAACACCAAACAGGTCTGGAAAAAATTTGAAAAAAGTAAGATAAATAAACAACTTAATTCCAAAAATAAGGTTCGTGAAAATTTATATCCCAAAATAAGCGTCCTTACATCCAAGCCTAGCCTCGGGAAGAGTCGCTGTTAGTAACAGCGAATGAGGAGAAAATAAAATAAAATTTAAAAGCACAAAATCGCTGTTACTAACAGCGACTTAAAAAAAAAAGAAAAAAAAAATTCCAACTATTTTCCTACACATAACAGCAAGCCCAAAGCCCATTTAATTTACCTTTCAAACACTTACTAATATCAGAGGAACTTACTTTAAAAACTTGTTATTGTTTGATTAATCTTCCGATGTGGGACTGTGGGTCGAAAATATAGTACATCTTCATCAGTTGGGTCAGGCAAAAGTGCATCTTCCTCATCTTCTCTCGTTCTTCGTAATCCATCACCTTCTTTTTGTATACTTCGAGCTCCTTGATGTTGGTCGTTTGGTTGCACATAAGAAGCTCAACTTCTCACAACTTTCTTGTTCCTATGTAAATTTGTGTGTAAACTGTTTAGTTGATCTTCCAATACAATTTCTATGCCAACCAAACAGAAACTTGTTAAAATCTTATCTAATGATATAATTATCAACTCAGATGCTGAAACTGGTGAAAGGAGCCTAAATGCTAATGTGGACATGCACCATAATGAGGTGGAGGAAGAAAGGGTTCCTGATACACCAACTTCATCAGAAAGCCTGAATCATATGCAGAGGAAACTGTCGTTTTTAGGGAGACGGGAATCAGGAACAGAGGAATCACTTGACGGGATGAGTATGATCAGCGAGCAAGAGAGCATAGAAACAACAGAAAAGCTCAAACCTGACCTGCTTTCCGAGAGAAAGGCATTGAGAACATTATATAAAGAACTCGAGGAAGAGAGGAACGCCTCAGCAATCGCTGCAAACCAAACAATGGCAATGATTACTAGGCTTCAAGAAGAGAAAGCAACAATGCAGATTGAAGCCTTGCAGTACCAAAGAATGATGGAAGAACAATCCGAGTATGATCAAGAAGCGCTGCAGATGATGAACGAGCTCGTAGTGAAGAGGGAAAAAGAGAAGCAAGAGCTTGAGAAGGAGCTCGAAGTATACAAAAAGAAGGTGATGGATTACGAAGAACGAGAGAAGATGAGGAAGATGAACTTTTGCCTGACCCAACTGATGAACATGTACTATTTTTTCGACCCACAGTCCCACATCGGAAGATTAATCAAACAATAACAAGTTTTTAAAGTAAGTTCCTCTGATATTAGGTAAGTGTTTGAAGGGTAAAGTGAATGGGCTTTGGGTTTGCTGTTATGCGAGTCTTGGCCTTGGAAAATTTTTTTTCCTTTTTTTTTAAGTCACTGTTAGTAACAGCGACCTAGGTTGTACTAAAACGGACACGGACACGACACGGATACGGGAAAAAGCCAACTTAAAAATAGCGGACACGGGGACACGTAAATGGTAATATAATAAATATATCAAATTGAAGATAATTTTACAATCTTTCATTTGATATATGTAAATAAACACTTTAAAAACATAAAACTCACAAAAAATGCAAATAAGTACCAAATAAACAACATGAGTGTTTAAAAATAGTCATACAAACCAAATCAAAGAAAACCAAATAAATAGGTAAATTTAACTTTGATCATCACACATCATCCATATATGAGGTAACGGAACGCTCAATATGACAAATGAAAACTTTTTAAGGACAAAGATAATATATTTAAACTCTCTTTTTAAGTGTAACACGCTGAGATTTTACAAAGTTATTATTTAATCTTTTAAATAACTTTTGGAGATTTTATAATTATATATTAAATTATTTAAATTAGTTTTAATAAATTTCTTTCATATAGGAATATAAATATTAACACTTTTATATTAAAAATAAATTGCAATTACTCAAATAAAGAGGTTAGAATTATATGATTATAATCGTATTAAAAAAAAATGTATGAACAAAGCAAATGTGAGTTGTTGTGAGAGAGTTAATCAAGAAAATAGATAAATAAAATAACAAATGAGTTAGGATTTTTTATGGGAGACCAAAACCCTTCCCTAACATCAGATTCACACACCTCCTCTCCCTGTTCTTCTTTCTCTCTTCCTCTTCTCCCTGTGAAGCCACCCCTCCTTCACTCTAGCAGGCAGCAGCCACGGTCGAGCCCCCACGAGCAGCCTGCATCCGCCAGCTACACCTCCTCCCCCACAGCCGGCAGCAGCCACCAACAGCAGGCAATGGCGGATCTACAATATAACCTTAGGTAGCAAATGCTACCCATGAATTTTGGAACACGGGGACCTTTGAGTAACTGAGGAGTTTATTTTCAGCTTTTTCAATTTTTTTTTTAAATAACACACGTGTCCCTTGCCGTGTCCGTCGCGTGTCCTTGCCGTGTCCACGTGTCCGGAAAAATATTAAAAAATTGGACACTTCATTTGGCGTGTAGGACACGGATTTTCGCGTGTCCGTCGCGTGTCCGTGTCCGACACGTGTCGGACACGCGACACGTCAGTTGACTGCCGTGTCCGTGTTTCGCAGACAGCGACTTTGGGCTTTTAAATTTTTTTTTTTTTTAAGTCGCTGTTACTAACAGCGACTTTGCGTTTTTAATTTTTTTTTTCTCCTCATTCGCTGTTACTAACAGCGACTCTTCCCGAGGCTAGGCATGGATGTACGGACGCTTATTTTGGGATATAAGTTTTCACGAACCTTATTTTTGGAATTAAGTTGTTTATTTATCTTACTTTTTTTCAAATTTTCAACAGGTCTGTATCACTTGAACGTTTACACCAAGTCTCTCACCTTATCTTTCGGGTTTATTGATCTCAAGATATGACCAAGTTTCGACTGTTTGGACAACCTTGCTGTGTTTGTTAAAATTTGAAAAAAAATAAAACATTTTTTAATATAAAATTAAAATGTTTGTATTAAATTAATTTCCAAAATAAGCTGATACAAAAACTTACTATAAAATATAATATTTCCTACTAATACATGTAAATACTTATTGCGAACAATTATGATACATACTCCTGCCTATAAAAATCCTTATTATAACTCATCAAAATACCTTCTTTAATTGAATTCGATTCCCCCGCTTTTCCTTTTTTTTTAAAAACTTTTTTGACGCTTTTTACTCTTAATATTTCTACTTATTTAAGCGTTGCATAGTAAGTATCTAAAATCTTCGTTTCTTTTAGACATTTGCTCAAGTGTCTATAAACTTCATATTTTATTGCAGTGGAACCACTATATTTCCTATTCCTATTGGTAAAATCACCTACTATGACGGTGACAAGAGTAAAGGAGAGGAGAATTGTATTTTTACAAATTGTTGTATAAGACGGTCTTGCATTAAAATATAAACTCCTTGTTTTCAAGTCGTCCCATAGAGAGGCGGTCTCTCACTAGAGTAATTTTTTTAGTAATTTGTATTGGATTGGGCATATGAGAGACTGTATCTTAGAGAATTGTTGAATATTTAATCAATTTTATTTTTTCACAAATTCTCATTTAAGACGGTCTCACTATGAGACAGTTTAAAACAACATTCATACTTAGAGTACTCATTATCAATGTTTAATATTGAACACGTCAAATTAAATATGCACTTTAATGTTTGGATATTAATAAACTCATTTTATTGAATTTGTGCTCCTTATATAAGCATATTTCGCTACGAAACAGTCTCAAACAAAAAACTGTTCGATTCACTTCTAAAATTCTAAAATAATTCTCATCTTTAAAACTCCTTTTAGATAAGTCACCTCTATGTTCCCTAGCTAAAATTGTATTTTGAAGACTAGTTACATTTATTTTACTTGTGAATAACATGCTATAAATTTAGGTAAGAACATATGCACAAGTTTTCAAGAAGCAACGAACAAAAACAAACAAAATGATGCCAATTAAATTAATATATTGATCACAAGTCTAATTTTTTTTTTCATACCAAACAAGCATCCATGAGCATTTTGTGGTCAAAGCTACTTTCACCTACAAGAATTATAAAGTTTTGTAACATCACTTTAATTCTTCCAAGTATTGTTCACCAAATCAACACAATGACACCTCAAGTCTTATCTACATTCCCCTTTGTATTTACAAATAATAACACATCAATTCTTTACGAAATTGGAATAAAAAGTTTTTTTTTCATTGAACAAAATACTAATATTAATTGATTAAAGTAAAATTATTTTAAAATAAAAATTACTATATGTTGTAGGTTTTTCCTGTTAAGAGAATTGTAACGTGAACCTCCTCATAAAAGATGTAAAGTCAATATTTTGTGTTTTTATCAAACCAACTAAAATTGAAAATTTGAGACTGTCTATAAATTTCGTTGTTCTTAAGAAAATTTGCTCTATTGTTCAAAACGAACAAATAAAAAGGTAGCATTTGGCAAAAGAGTGTTTAAATCAAATAAATTTATTTTACTTTCCTTTTTCATTCAATTTATCCCTATGAAATTGAGAATTATGCGTCATTGACTTAGTAATTAAGATTTTTTAGTTCACAAAATTGTATAGAAGTTTGATTCTCACCACTTACAGAAAGAATTAATTTTCTGTTATTTTTTTCCTATTGAATTCTCTAATAGCCTTAGTCCGATATAAAAAAATGGGAAGAAATTTGAACCAACAAAGAGAAAGTATGACAAAAATTAGGTTCCTCCACTTAATGATTAATCATCTAAATATCAACATCTCCTCATAATTGATCTCATATAGCCTTAAGAGCATGAGCACTAAAACTAGGAGAAAATAGTATTTCTACAAGAATAAGTTAGCACAATTTCCATGCATGTTTTGTTTCCATTAATCCATTATTGGCCTCAAAATGTTGCTAATCAAGGCACTACTCACACAATACCTACCAAAGTTCCATATTTTCTTGACAAGTACTATATCTTATTTCATACTTTGGGCAATATATAGTTATATATAATACTAAATATGTTGTGTCTAGAAGTTTCCATGGAGCTTAATCCATAAACTTTCTAGCATGCCAAATTATGATTAAAAAAAAAACAAATGCAATACAAAAATATATTTAATTATCATTTAATACTAATTAACATTTAAATATGAATTCAACATTTTTACATTAGAATACACTTTATTTTACATTCGCATCAATCAAAAGGAGGGGAAAATCTAAAAATAAAACAATTACAAAAGAAAAATTCTTAGAAAAGGTAAAAATCTTACAAGCCCCATTTGTGTTTACAAAATATATGATCCTACCCTTAATGAATTATTCAAGATCACCAACTAAAGTTGGGGCAACAATTCATTGAAAATTAGCAAAAAAAAAATGTTTAAGTGAATTTTATAAGTGAATGAAAGGTTTGAAAGTGCTCACCACCTTCTCCATGCTACCAAGCCATGGATTCTTAGCACGAGACGACACTATTCCATCATTTCCGGCTAACAATCTGTACTTATCTTTTCTCGTAAAATTGGTACATTCAAATCCTAATGTAGCCGCCAACAAACGTTGCACGTAATTTGCAACGTCGTGAGGACTTTTACCAGCTGAGCAAGTAGCCTCAGCCGGTAACTGATTTAAAAAAGTAACCTCATAAACGGGTCTAGGGTTCATAAAAAAGAAAAATGGATCCAAACCCTTCCACCCACGGGCCGTGGTTGCATGAAAGAACCCGACCCTATAATTCATAGCCACGGGTACAATTTTATCTGTCAACTCAGCAAATAGTGCACTAAACCTTAATAAAAAGGGTTCTCTACAAGTTGTTCCCTCGGGACACACCACTAAGTCCCCTTTTTCTAACTCCTTTTTAATTCTTTCCGCATCCACGTGACGAATACGGGTTAGTCGAATTGTTGGGATTGGCGAAAGTATTTCAGATACTCTAGAAATAGAATATGTGACAGCGGGAATTTTTCGTCCTAAGACGTAAGAAAGGATAACGGGGTCCATTAGGGTTCGATGGGTACATACGAAGAGGACGCCACCAGTGGTGGCGCCCGATGGTGGAGACGGTGGCTTGCCCTTGACTCGTACGCTACCACCGAAAAAGGCGGTCATGTAGGGCACCATCCATATTGGTAGGACTATACCGATTAACATTCGAATTATGGCTAGAACTACACCAATAGGGATCCATAGGAGGATTGTTAGGGCGGTGAAAGGCGTTGGCCGCTTTACTAATCGACCGTCGTGGAAGATCACTGGCAATGGACTGTTTAGGTCACGGTGGTTGTTCCGAAGCATCTTTGTCTTGGTGAATGGTGCATGGTCTTGTTCCTGAAAATGGATTAAATTCATTATTTGCATGGCGTAAAAAATATAATTTAATATATATAATATATGTTGAAATTTAAAGAAATATAATATTCTAGGTAGTTTTAAATGAATAAATTACTTTAAATTCGACTTAATTTAATATAAGTAATCTCTTTCTATTAAATAAGACAAAAGAATATTAATTATTATTTACAATTTTAAAAAAAAAATATTTTGTTGTTAACCAAATGCTTAAATTAGTGATAAAAAAATCGAACATGAAAATTTTAAAATGGATGATGGTCCATAATATATATTTAAACAAAGTTGTAAAAGAAAATAAAATTTTGCCATGATTAAAATTTAAGAGCTCATAATTTATAGTTTATGTACAGAATAATATACAAATTTTTGTATGAGACGGTCTATTTTGAGACACGCATTATGCATAGGCCAAAGAGCTCAATAATACAAATTATTAGTATCTAAATTTCTCATTTTAAAATTATTTTATTGAGAGATGATTTTTCACAAGAGTAACTCTTAAAAAAACATATGACAACATAAGTATAATACTTACCTTACAAAGGGACATAAATTTGCTAGAATCATCATTTCCACACCTTCCTAACCCTAATGAAGGTTTCTCATCCCCGAACAACTTAATAGCCCGATCTGAAACCGACCCAACATCTCGAACCAAACCCATGGCAAACCCAAACCGATTAACAACCAATTCACTCCCAATAACCTCATCAGCCTTCAAATGCTCCTTAATAAACCGCTCCACCATAACCCTAGGAGTTTTAGTCACCACAACTTTCTTACCATATTGACTAAACACCCTCCAAGCTTCTACATCAACATCATCCATATAAAACTTAGGCAAAACCGCCCGGGCCACGGATTCAATATCGGATATCCGTAGACCCACAACCGCGACAAAAGTGGTTAATTTAAACCCGAATTCCTCCAAACCGAACAAGTCAAGGAATCGGATAACCGGCCATAAAAATAAAAGTATAGCAAACCGAATAAGACCCGAAGCCTCAAATGCTATAAGCATGAAATATGAAAACGGGTCCGGATTCTTCACAAGTGTTCCTTCTAACTCTGCTATTACTGACTCCATTAATAATTACGTCGTTTTGATTCTTTTTTTTCTTTATCGAATTTGAAGAATTTTAAGGTTTTTAAAGGTGTATCAAAGAAATAAGCTGTTTATCAGTTTACAACTACCGTTAGTTTAATTTGCGTCTTCTTCTAAGAGTTTTGGGTGCTTTTTATAGCTTTTTATTTATTTATTTATTTTATTTATTTTAATTATTTTTATATTTTCTGGTGAGATTTTGGGAGCCAATGAATGAAAGGAGAGTACGCAACGCTAAGATATAGATATTGATAACTTAACTCTACCAACCAAGACTATATTAATTAGTATTATAGATTTGTTTTATACTTATGTTGAATTTATTTGGTTTAATTTAAAGTCCACATGGCGGCATAATGTATGTATAATACATGGGAAATTTATAATTAGGTCACTAACTTGCATACATGATACATGTAAGTACGTATATGTACGATCATATTTTTAGCATTTGAAAATAATTGCTTATTTATTAGAAAGTGAAAATATAATATAAAGTTTTAAAATTATCACGACAGTGCTTTTAAAGTGACCACTCACTAATTCATTGTTTTTGATTACAGAGTATTAGACTAAGGAAATAAAAAATTAGGTGATAAAACTAAACCTGAGTAATTTTAAAGTTGCATTTACTCTCCATCTATAATAATACCCAATTCTCGACTAGCTAATTTATTGATTAGTGGTACAACATTTTTATTAACCTAGAGTTTAATTAGAGATGGTATGGTATTATAAGTTCAAAGAGCTTGTAAAAATAATTGTGATTGGAGTATGTATTACCATCAAATATCCATCATTTAGATATAACTCACTTAACAACTACCATGTAGTGAATAACTAATTCTTGCATTCAAAAATACCTCCACCCCATTTTATATATATATATATATATATATATATATATATATATATATATATATATATATATATATATATATATATATATATATATATATATATATATATATATGTTTATTTTGGACATATTCTATATAATTTCATAAAATTTAGTTGTAAATCCGAAAACTAATCTATAGCTCGAAAAAGTAGATAAGAAATTTGAAATTGATAGGCCATAAATTTTTTAATTTTTTAAAAATATTGGTACCATGAAATTCCATCACCGAAATGTTTTCTAAAATTCCATGCAAAATTAGGTTGGAAAAAATAACAACTTTTTTCTTTTTATTTTAAAAAACATGGTTGTAAAGTTTGTTCAATCCTTTAGTAAAGCAATTTATCTGCCGTGATTATGCAACTTTATTTTGAATTATGTAAAAGAAATTTTAATTCTTATTTCTTAGTGGAATTATTTTTTATAATAAAATAGCTAGGTAGGTAATGGTCGTTAGGAATATAATATAGTTTGGGATATGTCTTAAATTTTTGACTTGTAAATGAGAAAATGAATATGATTAGTAGGTAACCATAAATAGTTTCAACGTTGAAAAAGTTTTTTAAGTCAAATTATTATTGATTTTAAAATTTTGTTTGTAATATGTATGTATTGTGTACAAGAATATGATGATGATGATGTGTACAAGAATATGACCTTTAATAACTAATTAAATTCTAAAATTAAAAATCTAATGGATTGTATAACTAATTTGAAAGGCTCATTCATGGATTTTGATCTATACAATGATGAATAACAACAAAATATATATAGAACATGTTAGAGATATTGGCCGGTTTGGCAACAGTTGTTTAAACTAATTATTTAAGTTAACTGTTAAAGAGATATTTAATGTAAATTATTTGTTATTTATTGGTTGTTTATAAGAGAAAAATAGATTAAATGTCAAAAATAAATAAATAAAACTTATTAAATTGCAAGTATTTTATAGTTGATTAACACATTACCTTTATTTTTATCAATAAAATTAATTAATTGTTTTTTCATGTCTAATCAACGATTTGTGATCTTAAAGATTAACAAACATGCCTTTTTTAAGTAAAAGATAATCATTCAATAACTTAAATATTGTCTACAACTTACATTAAAAAACATAATTAGAATATTATTTTTAAATTGGAGGATTAATTTAAGAACCAAGATAAACCATTGTATAAAACAGTCTTAGGCTTACTCTAAATATATTAAAAACAAAATAAATCAAAGTTACTAAAACATATTATATTAAATAGTGAGAATATATTTGTTTCAAATAAAATTTAGTTATAATTTGTATCAAGTGGTGGAAGGGATTAGTCTATTATAAGTCCAATTAAAAACGTCCACGTGTTGAAGTATAGGATAGCTTAATCCAATTTCTTGAAGTTGAATGTGACTGAAAATGGCCAAAGGTAGTGAAGATCTTCGAATAAACCTCCAAAACGAACAAAGGATACTAACCGGGGACGGAAGGCAGTCAGGAAAGCCCCTCCGACCCTCAACTCAGACGGAGATTGAATGTGAATATGACAACGGAATTAATTAGAGAGAATTTGGCATAACTTATAATGAATTTTTGGACTTGTTAAACTTATCTCATATAGATTTTTGACGACATTTATAGTATTTGGATTTGTACTGATAATGAAATTAATTGGATCTGCTTTATAAACTGATAATTGATGAAACGAATAGATACATAACTTGAAATTGGATTTCAATGTTTTATTGACTATCTTTAACTTGAGTTTGACTAAGTCATAGGCTTTGTTTGACTAAGTAATGAGGCCCAATTATAATTGGGACCTTCAGCCCAAAACAAATTAAATAGTTATTAAAACAAACCTTGGTCTCTCGTTGCAGGAGTATCTCCACCTAGGTGTCTTTGTTGAGCCGGCAGACTCTTTAGCCGTATCCACCTAATTAATGGGCATGAGTTGCCTTCTTTCATCCCTGTTTAGAATCTGAATATAGTTTTTCTATTAATGGGATACACATGGTACTATATATAATGATGATGAAGATGATGATAGAATCATATACTTTCACTGTCCATTGAAATTGCATCATTTTTTCTCAAAAGGTCTTACATAAATTTTTGTAATGTTACAATCTCAATAGGAAGGAACCCCAAAGGAGTATTGGATTGCAAAGTTGAGTAATAAATATTAAAAAATATAAATTAAAATTATCATCATTAACAAATTAGGAAAATTGTTAAAAGTAACTCAACCTTTACTCAATCCACCGAAATAAACTCAATTATTATTTAATTCTAAATAAACACACTTATTTACTATAATTGTTGAAAATAAATTCGACTATTTTTAATCCTAATTGCTTGAGTTACAAAGAAGATTTGAAGATAATTAGAAATAATAGGTAGGCTTACTTTTACCAAATATATCTAATAGGTGAATTCATTTAAAAATAAATAAAAAGTGGATTTATTTTCAATAAGTCAAAAATAATTGATTTATTAACAAATAATGCAAAAGTTAATTTGGATGCAAGTAACAAACGAAATAAATACAAAATATTCAGATCGGATAATTTAGATCAAATGTTTTTGCACAAGTGACCATATACCAAGAGTAATTACTAATTATGAAAAAATTGAAACAATGAGCTTTTATTAAAAAAATACGTCTTCGTGTCCGAGTCTAAGTTAGAACTTGTGCGCCGTTATTAATCGTGAATAAGAGAAGAACATGTTAAAAGTCAATAAAATTTACCAAAATTTTGTTCGTTGTTAATAATAGGGAACAAAATCAAGACAATGTCATAACGTTGAACAGTAGAAAAAAAAAGGATAGTTCCTTGTTCAACGAACCAAGCAATTCATTTATGTTTTTGTCATTTTTAAAGTTATGATATTATTATCCTTTTGTTCGTTGTTAGTAACAACGAATAAAGTCGTGAAAAATTCTTTTAACTTTTAACATTGAGCAAACCCTAATATTAGAATCGGACAATTTTAGAAATTAAAATTGCTCAAACTTATTTTGAAATTTTTTTTTTTTAAAAAAAGGTCACTACTTTCAATTGTTCTACTAACTATAGTGTTAAATTTTGTACTAACAATTGTCATTGGACTTGATTAAATACGAGCAACAATTAACTAGGAAAATTTGAAAATAATAAGCAAATTTAGATAAAAAAAAAGTCAAAAAATATGTTTGGAGTAAACTTATTTCAAAAAATAAATGCCTCCCAATCCAATGCTAAATGTTGGATATGTCTGCATTTAACAATAGCAGTCATTACTAAGGATGAGTTAATAAAATCGGCCAAAGAATCATTCATTGTTACTAATAGTGGGCCATTACTTAAGCTGAGTCAACAAAATTCAGCCAAGTAAACGGCCGCTCTTACTAACAGGGGGCAATTTAGTTGACTTTTGTTGACTTTTTGATTGTTGTTAAATTTAGATGTTAATGGCCCTCTGTTAGTAACAACGGCCGATTGCTAACCACACTTCTTTTGACTTAGCTTTAGTAATGGCCCGCTGTTAGTAATGGCCCTCTGTTAGTAACAGCGAACAAAAACAACCCTTAGCATTAGGCTGAAGGACACTTATTTTTGAATATAAGTTTAACCGAAGTAATTATGAATTTCTTTTGCAAAAAATGCTTATTTATTCCTAATTTTCACTAACTAGTGGGCCTCGCCCAAATTTGGAGCGCCTTCATGGCAAAAGTCTGGAATTATTTGAAAACGTTATCACAAATTATTAGGAAATATTGTGAAAGATTGAAAAAAATGAGATTATTTATCTACTTAATTTCAAATATAAGATTGGGGAAAATTTATGTCCCAAAATAAGCTTCCGTACATCCAATCCTAGCTTCGGGTAGAGTCGCTGTTAGTAACAGCGAAAGTGAAAAAAAAAAAAATTAAAAGCCCAAAGTCGCTGTTAGTAACAGCGACCTAAAAAAAAATAAAAAATTAAAAGCCCAAAGTCGCTGTTACTAACAGCAACTAAAAAAAAAAAAATTTTTTTTTTATTTTTTTATAATTTAAGTCGCTGTTAATAGTAATAAAAAAAAAGAGTATGGGTCTAAAACAAAAACTAAAAAGAAACTCTCAGTTTCAAAATTCTCATCATTTTTTACAAAATCCAAATCAGGAGATCTTGGGTCTAAACTTGTGGGTACTCTATTTGGGTATAGACGTGGGCATGTTCATATTGCATTTCAACAAAACCCTAAAACTACACCTGCTTTTTTGATTGAGCTTTCTACTCCTACTAGTGTTCTTGTTAGAGAAATGGCTTCTGGGTTAGTAAGGGTTGCATTGGAATGTGATAAAAAGTGGGATAAAAAAGGGATGAAATTGTTGGAAGAGCCTCTTTGGAGGGCTTATTGTAATGGGAAAAAGTGTGGGTATGCTTTGTGCCGGGATTGTGGGCCCCATGAGTGGCGGGTGTTACAATCTTTGGGGCCCATTACGATGGGGGCGGGTGTTTTGCCCGGCGGAGCCGACGTAGAGGAGGATGGTTAGGGCTGCACACGGTCCGGTCTGGTCTGGTTTGACAGAAAAATCAGACCAGACCAGAAATTCCGGTCTGGAAATTTTTCAGACCAGACCAGACCAGTCAAAAGACCAGACCGGACCAGAACGGTCTGGTCTGGTCTGGTCTGGTCTACGGTTTTTTTTTTTTTTTTGAAATTTTTTTGATTGAGTGAGAATCTAAGATAAACGATAATTTGTAAACAAAATACATCATCAAATCCAAAATACATCATCATCAAATACCAACATTGCAAACTACAGATATACCTCTATTGCAAATTACATATTAACATTCAACATATCAAACGCTTTAGTCTACAATTGATCATCGACATTGCAAACTACAATTGATCATCAACAATCTATTTAGTCTACAAACGAGTAATACCAACATATTAACATTCAACATACCAAACGAGTAATACCAACAAGTTTAACATTCAACATATTATACGCTTTAAGAATCTAACTAACTCAAATTTTTCTAACTCACTTCCATTTCAATCTCAATTTACAGATATACCTCTATAGGAAGTATATATGATACAGTTCCAAATAAGTTTCTGTGTATTAGTGATTCCTTCAGCAGTAAAATGGAATGTAGGCCAGCGCACATGCTTGCAGACGGAAGATTAGAAAGAGCTGGGAGAGCAAGGAAATCTACACATGGGTCTCACAGAGTCACAGTAATCATCAAAACAGCCCATATCCAGTAATCATCAAAACAGAAGAATAGAAGATATCCAGTAATTCATAAACCACTTCAAAGCAATGCAAAAACTGAAGTTATGTCGAAGAATAGAAGATTCAAAGCAATTTATAATTAACAATAAAAAAATTAGTTACGTCGAAGAAGAAATGGTGGATGAAACAAAAACCCTAAAAATCAAAAACTGATAAAAAAAACCCTAAAAACCCTAAAAATCAAAAAAATCAACCAATATACTTACATTACGAGATTCTACACTTGATTCCGTGGTGAATGGTGAGATTGGAGAATGAAGAACCACAGAAGCCTCGAAGAACCACTGAAGCAGAGGCGTTTGTCGACTGTCGAGTGTCGACTGTCGATGCTTGAAGAGCTGAAGGAACTAGGAAGCGAGGCGAGGCGACTGTGTCTGTCGACTCAGGCGAGGCGAGGCGAGGAAGAGAGAAGAATGGGAGAAGGAAGCACCGAAGCAGTCAAGCAGAAGGAAATAAGGATTTAGGAATATAAGCCGGCCTTAAATCTAATCCCTATTCAGTATTCCCTAGACCATTTGAGTTTATTACGGTTTATTGGTCCGGTTTGGTCTACAAAATAAAAAACCGGGACCGGACCGTAAAACCGTTTAAAAAAAAAAAAACCGGACCAGACCATTCAGATCGTAGACCAGACCAAATAGTTAAATTACGGTTTGGTCCGGTTTGGTTTACGGTTTAGACCAAACTGTGTTCAGCCCTAAGGATGGTAATGGTGTTCAGTTTGAGGGGGAGTTGATGTATATGAGAGCTAAATTTGAGAGGATTGTCGGATCTGAAGATTCGGAAGCGTTTTAACAACGACTTAAATTAAAAAAAAAAAAAAAAATTTTTTTATTTGCTGTTAGTAACAGCGACTTTGGGCTTTTAATTTTTTTTTTTAGGTCGCTGTTACTAACAGCGACTTTGGGCTTTTAATTTTTTTTTTTTTTCACTTTCGCTGTTACTAACAGCGACTCTACCCGAAGCTAGGATTGGATGTACGGAAGCTTATTTTGGGACATAAGTTTTCCCCAATCTTATATTTGGAATTAAGTAGATAAATAATCTCATTTTTTTCAAATTTTCAAATATTGTCTTATAATGAGACCAAATACATATGGACCGACTCATTTTTAATTTGGTGGTTTTTTAATTGTTTTCTATCGCTTGGTTGTGATCAATTTTTGACCTAAAGTTAATCGATTTTAATCTTAAAGTGATCAATTTCGACTTGAAGTATATACCATAAATTAATCAATTATAATATGTTAAAGTGATTAATTTTAACCTAAAAATGATCAATTCTAACCTTAAGTGATCGATTTCAAGTATATAACCTTAAATGAATTGTTTTTGACCTTTTTAAGGTGATCAATTTTAACCTTAAAGTGGTCCATTTTGACCATAAAGTGATAAGTTAAAAACTAATAAGTTGATGAAGTGATCAACTTTAACATTAGAGCGGACAACTTTAACATGATAACTAATAAGTTTAAAAATGGTCAATTACAATCTTAAAATGATCATTAATGCTTGTAGTGCTAAATTTTAAGTCATTACATGTATAGTGATCAATTACAAGGAGTTTAATCTTACATGGCTTCATTATAATCTTAAAGATATATAATTTTAAAGTGATTAATTTTGACCATCAAGTAACTAATTATAAATAAATAGTTGTAACTTTTAAAGACATCAATTTTAATTTTGATGTTATCAATTATGACCTTAAATTAATCTATTTAGTGATCGTGTATTGTAATTTTTCTATAAATATCAAAATTGGGTATATTAAACTACACTTGTATGTTTCACCGTAAAATGATCTCTTGCTTGTTGAACAAAATAATGACACATAACTTTAAACATTATGTATGATTTTTCCAACTTTAATTTAATATAAAAAAAGTTCTTTAGTCACAATAATAAATTTTGTAACATTGTAAATTGAGAAAAAATAATACATATTTTGACAAGCGATTTTGTGAAAATTTTCAAATTTTATGTTTAAATTAAATAATATAATTAAATAATTTTAAGTTTAAAATATAATTTAATTTAATAATTAAAATTGATTTATATCCTTATTGGTTCTTACGAATGCTTGTTAGCAAGATCCTAAATTTAATTCGATTTGATTTTAATGTTAATAAAAGTAAGTCAATCTCTATTTTTTTTTAGTATACTTATAAATTTAGTATGTGTTAAGAGATAAGTTCGAAAAATTGTAAAGAAATTCAATTCAATTTTAATTATATTTATGGTTAATTTGGTATACAGAGATTTAATTCACATATTTTTAATTCAAGTGAACAAATTCTAAGTGATATGTTTAGTTTAATCCTTTTTTTGTACGATTTATTTTCACATAAAATTCGCATGAGATTTAAATTTTTAGGAACTTCTATTTAAGAACAAATTTTTTTTATGACTGGTTCAGGTTAGGATAGAACTCCTAAAATTCATTTAGTATGTGTAAATAAGTTCAAAAGATTGTAAAGAAATTCAATTTGATATTAATTATTTTTATGGTTAATTTGGTACAAAGATTTAATTCGCGTATTTCAATTAAAGTGAACAAATTCTAAGTGATTAAGTCTAGTTTATTTTTCTTTTAGTGTGGTTTATATTTCGCATAAAATTCTCATAAGTTTCAAATTTTTAGCAACTTCTACTTAAAAGTGGATCTTTTTTATGACTGATTTAGGTTAGGATCGAACTCCTAAAATTTATTTAGTATGTGTAGCTAAGTTTAAAAGATTATAATGAAATTCAATTTGATATTAATTATTTTTATGGTTAATTTGGTACAAAGAAATTTAATTCACATATTTCAATTCAAGTGAACAAATTCTAAGTGATTAAATGTTGTTTATTTTTTCTTTTTGTGTGGTTTATATTTCGCATAAGATTTAAATTTTTAGCAATTTCTACTTTAAAACGGATTTTCTTTATGACTGATTCAAGTTCTGGTCAAACTTCTAAAATTTATTTGAAATTTTATATCGAATTGGTCACTCCATAAAAATCCTACAAGATCGTGATTCATCACTACTTTAACTCTATATCAAAGAAAACTTACTATAAATAGCAATACATGAAACACCTCAAAATAGAAACTAAAAAAGTAAGTAATACTTCTATTCTATAGAGTACATACTTTTTTTTATTCCTTTGAGTTTGCTATTAATAGTAATTTTTTAATATATTGGTATTTACGTATGTTGTAATTTAATGAGGATGGAGAGAACAATAAACATTTATCATTGTTTAATTATTTAATGATTAATGATAGGTTAACTTTCAAAAACAATCCCCAAAAAAATTGCAAAATTAATTATCAATTCTTTTATAAACAAATTAAAAACCCTAAACTATAGGAAACTTACCCCGGCAATGTCTGTAGACTAGATTTAATCTCCACCGCTCATCGTCTTTTATCTAACGTCTCACATCTCTCCTTTTCTTATGCTTATCACTCTCTGTCTCTCTTAAACTTTCTCTCTCTTCTTCACTCTCTTTTTCTTTTCTTCATTTTTACATCATCAATGGCAATAAAACCCTAATTCTTGGAATTTATTGATCTTTTTTACTTTTCCCCAATTGTTCGTTGTTTTAGTTCGTATTTCTTCATTCGAATTACTAAGTTATAAATTTTTTTGTTTTCTTGAGTTTCGTAAGTTTTTTGTGGTTTCTTGAGTGAATGGAATAATAACAGAGATGTATAGGAGCATGGCATCAGAAGGAGAACGATCGTTCAATAATGGAGAAAAAGATTTAGATATGTTGTTAAAAGAGAGAGAATTGGGTTTCGACATTTTCCGAAGTCCATCAGCGCCGCCAACAATCGAAGGTAACAGTATCGGAGTTTCATTTTCCGAAGATAATGGTGGCGTCGGTGGAGTTTCACGTGAAGTGTCGGAAAATGAGTATAGGTCTGATCCAGCTTACATTAACTACTACTATTCGAATGTTAATTTAAATCCTAGGTTACCACCGCCATTGCTGTCTAAGGAAGATTGGAGGTTCTCTCAAAGGTGGAGTGGTGGGCCTGAACCTGGGCTGGGAGGGATTGGTGATCGGAGGAAAGTGTCTGGGGGTAGTAATAACAGGGATGAACATGAAGAGTTTAATGGGAGTAATGTTCGTGGTAACATTGTTGAAAGTAATAATAATAATAATAATAATAATAATGGTGGAACTGGAAGTTCTTTGTTTTCAATTGGGTTTAATGGCGTACAAGAGGAAGGAAATAATGGACAAAATGAGTGGAATGGTGTTGGATTGCCTGGGTTAGGAATGGGGAGAAGGCAGAAGAGTTTTGCTGAAATTATTCAGGTAACATATTTGATTTTTTTTTTGATGTTTTAATGATTGTGATTTTGATGTTTTAGTTTTGTACTATTGTTTACGTTTATGCTTGTGTAATGGTAGAATTTGTTCTTATATATAACCAACACAAAGTGTTCTGGGTTGTGTTTTGAGTGTTTTGAGCGTGATTGTTGACAATTTTATAGTTTGAAATTGAAGATACTCGTACCTGTATACTTTAGTTATTTTTTGAACTATTTCAGAAGAGATTATTCCAGATATCTGAATTCTGAATGGGGCCTCCTTTTTGTAAACTGGTAATATTCTGTTGTGTGTTTGATATTTTGCACTCTTTCCAGTCACTCTTAGTTTTTATTTTTATTTTAAGAATAATTGCGAATTACAACTAAAGTTTAGCACTTTAGCGAATTGAAGCTCAATGTTTATTTTTTGCGAATTATAGCCATCAAAGTATCAAATTAACACTTTTCGTAGTCGGAATTTTAGGTTAAGTGGTCTGAGTTTTGTTAATATCAATATATATAAGTTAAAATATAGTGAAGTAGAATCTTGTTTGGTTTATCTTAATATCTTTTTAATATTCTTTTATAGTTTTTAATTATACGCATTTAGAGATACTGATGATTGAATTAGTGCATTGCAAGCGTGCAGAAGCAAATGGAACTTATGAAGTGAATAGGAGGGAGTAACTGGTTCTTGTGATGTTTATTTGTTTTACCCTTATAAGTGCTGGGAAAATGGAGCTCCTTAAGACAAATCAACATATGCTATATGAAAGGTTTCATTGTGCTGTTTTATTGGATGCTAAAAATTGATTGATCTGTATCCCTAGCAATGAAGGTCAGATTCTTCTTGTTATCATATAAGTTCTCTTTGCTCTAAGCTAGTTGATAACATCGGATGATCTGGGTATGGTTTCAGCCGGAATATTTTAGTCTTGATTGACTATTCCTTGGTTGAATTTGTCATTCAACTATTTGTTGGTTTCATTGCTTCTTGACAGTTTGTGTTTCAAGTCATGTGCTTTGTTTGAATTTGTTGAAGTCTCATTCTTACGTAAATATGGGTTTCTAAACAGAATGACTTGAATAGTTCTAGCTCTACTGCGAGGATTCCTTCTCGTCCAGCTAGCCGCAATGCATTTGATGAGACCATAAGTTCAGAGGCTCAGATGGCTCCCCTCTTCTCAACCGAAGCTTCACGTGGTAGAAATCTGCAAGGCCTTTCAGTAAATCACAATGCTGATGATTCTGCGTCTCTTAGTTATGCTTCTGTTTTGGGTGCGTCTTTGTCAAGGAGCACTACCCCCGATCCTCAGCTCATAGCTAAAGCTCCTAGCCCTCGCATCCCAACAGCTGGTGAAGTTAGGGTTAACTCTATGGACAAAAGAAGTGTTCACAGTCCCAATTCTCTTCATGCCACCATGAACGGCCCTGGTGCTGCTGATCTTGTAGCTGCTTTGTCAGGCATGAGTCTATCTTCCGATCCACAGATGGATGAAGAAAGGCAAATGAGGCCTCAGTTTCAGCATGGTGTCAGTGGACACCGGAACCTTTTCAATTTACATGGCAACCATAACCATGTCAAACAGACCCAACACTTGAATTCTGCTGACTTTGCTCCATTTCTGCAGCAGTCTGTATCACATTCTACTAAAGGGTCATATCCCATCAAAGGAAAAGGCGGTAGTGTTGGAATGGATCCAAATTACTACTTGAGGTCCGATGGCTTTGACCAACACAAGCATGGTGCACCTAATTCACCCTCTAACTTTCACATTGTTGGAAGCCCTAGCTCAGCTATTCCAAACTACAGCCTGAGTGGACACAATATCAATCCTGCTTTGGCTTCAATGATGGCAGGTCAGCTTGGCAGTGGGGCAATGCCACCATTATTTGAAAATGCTGCTGCTTCTGCTATTGGTGTGGGTGGCTTGGATTCTAGGAGACTGGGAGGGAGTGTATCTTCGCGAGCAAACTTGATGGCTGCTGCAGCAGAGCTTCAAAATCTCGGTAGGGGGGGAAGTCAGTCTCAGCTGGACCCCTTATATCTGCCGTACTTAACATCAAATGACTATTCTGCTGCCCAATTGGCAGCTCTGAATGACCCTTTCCTTAATGGGAGCAACTCTTACATTAATTTTTTAGCACTTCAGAAAGCTTATACGGGAACGTTGCTGCCACCACAAAAATCAGATCGACTGTACCTTGGTAAATCCGCTGGACTGAATCATGGTTATTATGGAAACCCTGGTTTTGGGATTGGCACAGGGTTTGGTGGAAATCATTTCGCAAGCTCACTCCTTCCTAACTCTCCTATTAGCCCTGGGAGTCCTTTGAGACAAGGGGAAAGGAATATGGGGTTGCCTTCTGGGATGAGAAATTTGGCAGCTGGTCTAATGGGAAACTGGCGATCAGAAGCCGATGGCTTTATGGAGAATAGTTTTGGATCTTCTCTGCTTAATGAATTTAAGAGTAACAAGACTAGAAGTTTTGAGCTTTCAGAAATTGCTGGTCATGTTGATGAATTTAGGTAAGTATTTTATTTTTGAAATGAATATCTGAATCATGCTTTCTTCAAATGTTTTAACTTGTTTGCTGATTTTGACAGTATGGATCAGTTTGGGAGTCGCTTCATCCAGCAGAAACTTGAAACAGCTTCAACAGAAGAGAAGAACATGGTTTTCCATGAAATTATTCCCCAAGCATTGTCACTGATGACAGATGTCTTCGGCAACTATGTGATTCAAAAGGTAATATTGATCATTGTATTTCAAATTGAATTACCTCTAGGCAGTCTAGGCCTGGAGATCCTGTAGTTCTGTATGGTTAATGTTTGAATGATTTTCTTTTGCTTTGCAGTTTTTTGAGCATGGAACTGCTTCCGAAATTAGGGAGCTGGCTGATAAACTCTCTGGTCATGTTCTAACACTGAGCCTTCAAATGTATGGCTGTAGAGTAATTCAGAAGGTACAACTCAAAACATAATTTTTTGATATCTCCAAAATATTTTGTAGTGTATATATGCCTAAATTTTATTGCTATTTTTGTTCTCTTTGGGTCTGCAGACAAGTTTGCCCTGTTTAAATGTTTGTTAGTGATATTTGCATTTATACTTTGAGGAGGGCAGTGCCAGTTTTACTATGCTGTTCAGAAAATCCATTATCTGCAGTTACTTTCTTTGATAAAAACAAAACAATGCCAAAGCTTTGCTCCTAATAGGTCGGGTTGGCTACTTGAATCAAGTCAATTCATGAGATTGCTTAGAACAATCCTTTGACATTGCTCTATAAAAGAAATATGAAAGCATGAGGAGCTTCTTTTATCAAAATTTGTGCCAGCTATGTGGTTTTAATTTTCCATCTTTATCACATTTCAGGCCATTGAAGTTGTTGCTTTAGATCAGCAGAAAAAGATGGTTGTGGAACTAGATGGTCATGTGATGCGCTGTGTACGTGACCAAAATGGGAATCATGTCATCCAGAAATGCATCGAGTGCATACCTGAAGATTCTATCCAGTTCATTATATCAACTTTTTATGACCAAGTTTTGACATTGTCAACCCATCCATATGGGTGTCGTGTTATCCAGGTTTACTAATTTTTCTGAAGCGACATTTTGTTAATTCAAATGTTACTTCTGTAACGTTGAGTTGAGATAAATATCAATCTCAATTATTTGTTTTTGCGTTACAGAGAGTTTTGGAACACTGCCATGATCCAATAACCCAGCGCATTGTGATGGATGAGATTATGCAATGTGTCTGCATGTTGGCTCAGGACCAATATGGAAATTATGTTGTCCAGGTCTGTTGTGTGTTATTCATTTTTTCACTCTTAAACATGAATATCATTTCTGAATTACTGCAGGGAAAATTAATCATTGCTCAGTTGTGAATTTGTGATTCCTGGGCTAATAATGTGGATACTTATTAAAGGCTTCATAATTTTTTAGGTGGATTTGTGGGACTATGTATGTCTGAACTGGTTTATTTTCTTGGGTGTGAACTATTTTTAATATTATAAAAATTAGCATAGTTGCAGAATTATAGTTATATACTGAACGTGTAGATTTGTTTCACATTTTGATTTTGTACTAATGTGTTGTGCATGGTGCACCATCCACTTTGGGTACACTGAAATAAACCTGTTGGAATTTTGAGCTATTCCAATCTGAACTTCTTCCAAAATGAGTGAACGACACAAGTTCACATATAGTAGAAGTACAGAATTGTGCATTTTAAAGTTTATGGAGGAAGTTCATTTTGGTTTTTCAAGGCCAATTGATTTGCTAACCCTCTTTTTTTGGTTAGATTATCTCTTCAAAAGCTTTATGTCGATGGCCTCGTGGGTCGGCCAAATCTCTCCATTTGCTGGAGAGCTATCAATTGTTCCAATAATTTGCATGGAAAATTCGTAGATGTGTAGTTATCAATTTGGATGCAAATTACTTTTCTTGGCTGTTATTGGATTGTTTACAAATATACAATTTTGAATGTTATTTTCCTTTGATACATGAATGGTTTATTCATGCAATGCCGCTTTGATAGCGGTTGTCTTTGCTACACTACTTTTGACCTTTTTCGATATATATTTTACAGCATGTACTGGAGCATGGAAAGCCACATGAACGCTCTGCTATCATAACCAAGTTGACTGGCAAGATTGTTCAAATGAGTCAACAAAAGTTTGCTTCAAATGTGATAGAAAAATGTCTCGCATTTGGGGATGAAACTGAGCGTCGTAATATGGTGAATGAAATTCTTGGAGCTACCGATGATAATGAGCCGCTTCAGGTTTGTCCTACTTCAGTTTGCGTACCTTTTTGTGATTTCTAACATGTTGAATTATTAGTCCTTCCATCCCCTTTATGTTTTCTCGACTAATATTGAGCATAAAATGTTCCTCATTTCAAAGAGCTTTTTGTGTTTTTGTGTTCTGTCTATATCAATCCTCTGATTGAAATATTGAATGCAATTTTTTTAGGATATCACTTAGTGTGGTTAGAACGAAATCCTCGTATTTTTAGGGACCAATTTTTGCCTGTAGAAATTATGTGGGAGAAAATTATTTTTCTAGCATCTTTATGGATGAAAGGTTTTGGATTTTAAATAATGTTTCTCTTGGAGATCTTTATCGAAGTGAATTGGGGGCTATTTTGTTACTGGTTTCATGGATGGGACATCTTGTCCCTTAACGACCCGTTTGGTTAGTGGTACTAAATGGTGGTAATGGGAATGATTTATAGTGTAATATTTCATTAAAAGTTCCTTATCATTTCCATGGTAATGAAACGTTGATCACAAAAAAGTTTTTGTTTACAAAATTCCATTACCACCTAATACCACCTCTCCCAATGATAATGCATTGGAATGGCTTTTATGACGAAAATGAGATGATTGGAGTTGGACAAGCATGGCCATCAAGGTAGCCCAACTAAAATTACACTAGTTTTTCATTCCCATTACCATTGTTTATTACTACCTACCAAACGAGCCGTAAGTTTACTTTTTATTTTTATTAAAATATTTTTTTATCAAAAATTGTTTGTTTTCCTTAAATACCATGACGGTCCGCTTGGATGTCGGTACTAAAAGGTGGTAATGAAACTGATTCGTAGGGTAAATTTTTATGAAATGCTCATGTCATTTCCATGATAATAGAACTTATGATCATAAATGGTAATGCATCAGATTGAATTTTGTGAAGAAAATGGGATGATTGAAGTAGAACAAACATAACCATCAAGCGATCTTCATACAAAAATTATACTATTTCTGCTTATGTTTCTCATATTTGTTATAGTTGCTCAAAACTGGACTTAATGTTTTGTGTGATGTTTTCTTTTGTTCAGGTAATGATGAAAGACCAGTTTGCAAACTATGTTGTACAAAAAATGCTGGAGACTTGTGATGACCAGCAACTTGAAGTGATTCTCTCGCGAATAAAGAATCATCTGAATGCATTGAAGAAGTATACATATGGAAAGCATATTGTTGCTCGTGTCGAAAAACTTGTTGCAACTGGAGGTAATTTTTTTGCTTATTCTCTACATAATTAATGCTTTTTATGATGTACATTAGTGAATCATAATTATCATTCAAGTTGAAGGTATGCTTGAAATTCGCGTATCTAAGTAAATCACCTTTCATTGATTCATGACATATCGTGTATTATCATTCAAATTAAAACTCACCATAATCGATATCCGTTTCAATAAGTTCAAAATAGCTCAATCAAAGAGTTACCCAATTTAATTCTACAACTGCAACAAGTTTTCTTTAGTTCAAATTGACCGAGAATCATGGGTTGAGCTAGTGAGTAGTGATTGGACGCTTTTCCTTTCACCCTCGTGAGTCTGACATGGGTTCTATTCTCACCACCTAGATGAAGTATCAATTTTCTTTCCACTTGCCTGGGATTCTCCATCCTTGCCCCGATAAAATTTTTAAAATGTTCTCGCAAGTTCAGATGAGTGAATTTCATATGAAAAGAACGAACTAATCTCATTGCTAATTGTGTTTTTGTTCCCTTTATAGAGAGAAGAATCAGTTTGCAGACTCCCTATCCTGCTCCAACGGCATAGAAGAAAAAGGTGGTTATACAGCTAACCAAGGCTAGTATGAAAGTGCTCTCTCTACCCTTAGTTTTGGTTGTTCTCCCGTCTATGGAGTTAATTTGGACCGACAGCAAAATGGGAAATAAAAGTTTGCTTTTGTACGTATAAACCTGTATATTGTAGCGTTCTTTCGTTTACTGAGGATTTATACCTAGAGAACCAGGTTAGTTTGAGGCTCAAATGATATAAGATACCCGACGCCCCCTCCCCTTGCCGAGGAGACTAAAAAACTTTACTGTACAAGTTTCGAGGGTGTATAGAGAAGGCTATTAAGGTAGTAAATTTTCGACTTTTGAATGTACAGAATGTCGCTAGACGCAGAAGATAAGAGAGACGAGAGAAGAGAGCTCCCATGTTAGAGTTGAGGCTATAAGTTTTTCTTTTTACTTGTATCGAATTGATAATTTCTTCTTTGAAAGGAACAATTTTCTCATATATGATTTTTTTTGCTTGATTTTTATATATTTATTATGCTCTTAATGAGTTAATGTTACTACCTAATGATCTTTTAAATTACGAAATATGAATCATCTTCTCCCTCAATGGTTGATGATCTTATGTATTTTCTTAATTTCGTATTGTTACTACCTTAAGACTAATTAGACAAGTAAAAATGAAGCAAGAAGGAGAGAAAGGATGGAGAAGGAGGAGAAGAAAGAATGATGACTTTTTTTTTTTTTTTTTCCTTTCTCCCCAACAATGGGGACTCTTGTTTAGTGCAAAATGCAAAGGAAATTTTTCTTCTTTTATATTTGTTGCTTAAATTATGGAGAAAGAAAAAATTGCAAAGAATAATCTAATTTTTTTTTAATTTTTTATGAGTTTAAATTTTTAATTAATCATAAATAATTTCAGTTATAAGAGATGTTTGCTTGAATTGCACTAGGGTAACTTTTGAGTTTGACCTATAAGAAAAGTCATTCTGAAAAACAAAACAATAAAAAAAAAATCATCTCATTGTTTTCCTTAACTTTCTCGTTATTAGGTTAAATATTCTTATAGAGATAGACACCTTATCTCACCCATCAAGTAAAAGGACGGTGAAGAAGTCAAAATGTTTTACAATCTTTTATTTTATCACAAAAACTTAGTCGAGACAGTTTAATTATGAGACCGTCAATTTGGGCGGTCGATTTTGCGTGTGTAACACGCTCACTTTTTTTCTCTCGTTTTTTCCATTTTTCTTTTTTTTTTGACTTCCATTATTAACTTTCTCTTCTTTCCTTCTCTATTTTATTTCCTTTTCGATTCTTGCCATTTTTGTTCATTCTAGTAATATGGAGAATCAAGATGTGCTGATTTTATTTTTTCAAGAAAAAGTGAAAGAGGAAACTATTGATATTATATTACTGTATTTCTTAGAGTTTGATTCCTATTTTTTTTTTGTTTAGATTAAAACCCTATTACAAAGGATAAAAAAGTACTACATAACGTAATTATAAAATTAACACACTTAAATTACTCAATTTACTATTATTAGTTTCTAAAATGGAATCATATATGTGATGATAATTAGCAACTAAGAATAATACTCTTTTCAGATCTAAAACCTTTATCCTTAAATTTCTACATTTTTTATTTTACAAAATTTGTTCAATTTTTATTTTTAATTGTAAAGTGTACTTTTACTCTAATTTTCATTTCTATATTTAGTTTTTCTCCTCTTTTAGTCATACATTTTTACCATATTTATTTCCGTAAAAAAATATAATCGGGTAATTTGGTTGGATACACCAAATCAGGGTTTACGCCGAATCTTGTAAGATTACGGCGTGGGGCCAAAACCCAAGATATAAATTATACTCTCATCTTATTCTTTTTCATCTCAATTAATCTCTCATATTCTTAATTTCTTTGATTAAAATTCGTAATTTGTTATTCAAATTACAATAATCTTTCAATTTTTAAAGATTTTGAATCAGAAATTTCATACCCTTTGTTTTTTTCAATCATTTAAACCCAATAATGGAAGATCAATCTCAAATTGGTTTAATATCTCCTGATGATCTAACTCCATTATCACAATCTTTGATTTCTCCTGAATTAGCTTCAGCGTTTGGTATAACCCAAGAAGAATTTCTTCCTGTATTCGATCTACATCAAGAAATGCGCGCTAGCTGTTCGACGGTTTGTCCAAATGAACAAATTTATTACCCTTATGATTTTAGAGTTGGGAGTTTTGATTTATCATTTGATGAAGATATGGATGATAAAGGGAAAAAACGGGCTGCAAAGAAACGTAGATTGGCTTGGACAATTGAACTTCATAAAAGATTTGTTCAATCAATTGAGCATTTGGGGAGTAGTAAAGCTGTTCCTAAAACAATACTACAGAATATGAATGTGGAAGGAATAACTAGAGAAAATGTTGCTAGTCATTTGCAGAAGTATAGATCTTATTTGAAGAAAATGGAAAAAGAAAAGGAATCTGATGAAGGCTGTTCGAAAGACCCACCAGAGATTAAATCCATGGGGATGGAACATTCAAATGTTCATCCATGCCCATCACATGACCATGGTTATGGACAGTCACAGCAGCATTCAGTGCAGTACGGCTCGGTGCCATTGATGGTTCCTCCTTTGGGGCCTTATGGTTATGGGCATGGTTATGGACATATGGAGATGCCTATGCCTATGCCTATGTCTATGTCTATGTCTATGCCTATGCCTATGTCTATGTCTATGTCTATGTCTATATCTATGCCTATGTCTATGCCTATGCCTATGCCTATGCCTATGACTCTTCCTCCTCCTCCACCTAGGTATTATGGGTTTGAATCTGGGGCATGTAGCATGGAGAGGAATCAACCAAGAGGTTGATTGTTTTGTTCAGTTTTGAGATTAAGATTAGGAATTTAATGTGGATAATAAAGCAATAAGTGTTCTAATTGATTTTATAATAACTGATTTGAACCATTATTTAAATCATTTGTTGATTGCTACTCCCTCAACAACCTTTTTGTTGTCGATGGTGAATCAGAAACAATCTCTTCATTATCACTAAGAAATCTAGGGTCGTAAGTTCGGGATTTGGTTTGTATTTAATGCAAATCTAAATAAAAATAAATTGAATTCGATTTTGATTTTTTCAGTTCAATCTGAATCTTATTTTTTATGATTCAAATTTTATCGCACCAATTTATAAAATGCCAATTCAAATTGAACCGATCTTTCAAAAAAGAAAGAAAATATTAAATTGAATTGATTCAACATGCACATAATTGATTAATTTACATTGAATTAATTAATTTGTATCGAAAATAGTTTGCATCATTATTTTTGAAATTTATGATAATATAAATGGGCTACGAAAGAACTACTCTTAAAATTCCAACTAAAACTCCTAATTGTTTCATAATTCCCATACACAACAATATAAGTTGTAGATCAAGCTAAACAGAACTTTACTAGGATTATACCCATCCTTTATGAGGTTGGGTTTACTTTTATTTTAGCAAAATTTTTATTTAGAATTCTTTTACCACTTCTTGGATATGCGTTATAAGTTGTAGATCAAGCCAAACAGAACTTTACTAGGATTATACCCATCCTTTATGAGGTTGGGTTCACTTTTATTTTTTACAGATTATTTGAGTTTATAACATACATGCAAAATTTAGCAAAGTTTTTATTTAGAATTCTTTTACCACTTCTTGGATATGCGTTATTATTATTATTATTATTATCAATTAAGGCTTAAGTATGAGCAATTTTATACTAAATGTAATCACAATACATAAAGTGCTTATGATGTTATCATAGTGATATACTTGAAAAGATATTATAATTAAATATTTTCTCTTAAATTAGATGCTAGAATTAAATCTTAGAAAATTATACTGAAATTGTTGAGGGATTCTTTTGCCGCACTCTCCTTTATAGATATGAATTGTCGCCTTCTTTCCCTCCCTTTACCCTAATCATAGTTCCTACGAGTGGGATACACTAAGTATAATGATGATAATGATGATGGTATACTGAAATTGGTGAACTTGTATGTTCTTGATAACAATTGAAAGTAGTAGTAATTGAAAAATCTTCAATCGTACCATGTAATGCTGTTACATGTGTGTTTTGTTGGTATATTACATACTATGGGTATATTTGATGTCTTTTTTGTTGAGAATTTATAATATATAAGATAAGATAAGATAAGAGATTGCATGAATTATTACTCTTAACTTCATTTCTCAAACTTGTCACTTTCGCTAGTAAGCTCTCACTTTGTAGTGTATTGCATTTGGAAATATGAAGGGAGGGGTTAAAAAAATATTTACGTTACATTAATTAATCTTGCATGAATTTGTGGTTTAGATTAGTATTCATATATTAATATTAGTACAAATTTGTGGAGTTTATGTTATCACCGATTGTTATAAATAAAACACTTCATTAAAACTTACATTATATGTAGGACACTTGACACACCATGCTTGTAGAATGCATTGTAATTGTAATAGTGATACATGGCTTCACAAGAAAGGAACTACAATTGAGTTATATTTTTGTTTAAGACTTCTTTTGGTCTTAATTTCTTAGACGTGCATTGTATAAGTCCTAGAATTCTACTTAAAATTCGATGTTTTCGATTTTTCGGTCTACAAAACCAAAAATAAAAATCCAAATTGAACATCAAAATAAAATTAAATTTCGTTTCAAATTGAACTGAATAAAATGGTAATCAAACCGAATTGCTTATGATTTTTCACCAAATAATTTACACCTCTAATCTGTCCCCAAACCCCACCTCAAGTAGGATTCATTAACCAGCATTAAGGTAATCAACTGAAAAATGTTGAAATCTACTTGCTCTTGTTTTTTTGTTTGTGGAGTTTTGTTATCTGTGTGCTTAATCTTCATGTGGATGAGAGATATGTTTTATCTTAGTTGGAATTTATATGTGGCTTAATCCTTATGTGGATGTGAATTATGTTCTGTTTTAATCTGAACTAGTAATATTTTTTCAGATAAAATTATGAGTTTGACTCTCACCTATTTTTTTTTTACTCTTAACCAGTCATTTATTAAATAAAAAAAATTTAAAAGGAGTAGTTAATATGTACACCCATGGTCATGGGTGGTAAGGAAGTAATTTAGATTAAAGAAGTAGATATTCCAAACTTATCCATAGTTTACTATATTGAGGTAAAGAGAGTTGCACTTGCATACAAAATTATTTGTTTCATTATCTCCATTAAATATTATTTCAAACTAATATTTAACTGTATTAAAATCATATTTCTATATCCTTTAAATTTGATACATCACCAAATACAAATTGAGAATGTTTTGGATATAGAGTATCAAATTTGAACGAAAAAAATGTAAATTAATTTAATCAGGAATAAAAAATTATTTGCTAAAATAGAGTTAAAAAAAATAAAATTCCCACCAAACTAGTGTTCTGATAGGTAAGTAGCTAAATTTTTTAGTTTAAAGACTTCAAGCTCTAGTTTTAAATATAACAAAAGCAAAAAAATATTCAAAAATCTTGTTACTTTGGATCATGATGCATTTAGCTAAGGAGGTATTGTAGATAATAATAAAATTATTGTAAAGTCCCACTAGATGAACCAAATTAAATAACCCAATAAAATTTGAGGTATATAAATTATTGTTTTTATTTTTTTTCATCATATTCTTTTTAAAACTAACTTACCAAAAAGAAAAATAGTGTAACTGTGTAACAATGATATGATAATAAAGATGTGAAGAGAAAGACTCACATATGACAATCCATCACTGGATAATCAATGATGAATTTTATCTATTTTAGAAGATAAGATTGGCATAATCCCTTCACTAAAAATAAGTCATAATTTTGGATTTTCCTTGATAACTAAAGATCAATGGATATAATAAGTGCATAATAACTGTTTAGGAGCTCTATTAATACAAAAGCAAGTGTTTCAGCTTAAACAGGATTGTACTTAGAGGGGTTCTTTTAGGTTATTGGGTTAATTTCGAATCAGGTATTTTGAATTGGTTTAAAATCGAATTTTTTGTCCACATGGATTTTTACATTATTTTAAATTCATTTTTGAAGTCGGGTTTATTTCAACTTTCAACTTCCAAGATTGATAAATATCGGATTATCAGGTCTATTTTAAACCACTCTAATTGTATTATTTGCAATTTCATATATATATATATATATATATATATATATATATATATATATATATGTAAGCAATAAAGTAATTTAACAAATTACTATATCAAAACAAAATTGAAATAAAAAAATCATAATTTTCCTTTCTAAAAATAAATTGTCCCCCCAAAAAAAATAAAGTGATATCTAATCCAAGTCTAAGACACTAAAAAGCAACATAAAATTTCAAAGTATCCCATAAGTGTTCAATTAGAAGGACAAAAAGAAACTACATATCTAGAAGCCTTGCAAGTTTTAAGCCCTGTTTTCTCATCAAAGGGATGACTATAAGCCCTTGGACAAACCATCTTAAACAACCTTCCAACCACCGTCGGCAGGCACTTTTCCGCCCACGAAAACTCCCCGGTGCAGCAATCCCTCGGAGACCCACTTGCCAAACAAGGACTCTTACACCCTACAACCATCTTTTGAGCTCTAACAGCTAACCCTGAAGGACACCAAACATTCAAGTCCGCCTCACACGCCGCCACCCCACATTGTTCTCGTTTCCCCTTACCGACTAATGGGATCACCGAGACAGGGAGGTTGAACCCATCGACAAGGCTGACATCGTAAAAATGAGTAGGAGATAGGGAGGTACCGAAGGTCAGTTCGACCAAGGTAGCAGGCGGTGTGCCGCCTGTTCCTTGGCAGTGGAGCAGACCGTTGCAGTCGCCTGTTTGGCAGGTACTGATGCTTGTGTTCTGATCAAATGTACAACCTTGCCTTGCCCATATTCTGCCTGACCAATATTGGGATACTTGGAGGAGTTGTCGTTGGCCGGATCGCAAGCGGAAACCGCCTCCTAGAGGTGTTTTTTGGCCTGAAACTGCAAGTATTCCGGGCCATATGGTGGTGTTGCAGTTGTTCACTATCATCAGTTGAACTGCACCTGTCAAAAATGGATTTAAAAACATTATACAAGTACTCCTAGTTTTTCAGTTAGAATAAGATAGAAAACACATAAACTATTAAGTTAACTGTGCAAGAGAAGATAATCCAGTCCAGAGTCACATAATTTGTTTTTTGAATTCGCAATTCGTTCAAAATGACCCAAAATACTTCGCCTTTTTGTGATTTGCAATTTGCGAGAAGATTAGCGAATCATATAACACCGATCTGGATTCGCCTTTTGAATTCGCAATTCGTTTAAAATGACCCAAAATTAGTGCAAAACTGATAGTAATTCACTTTTTGTGATTTGCAATTCGTGAGAAGATTAGCGAATTATGTGATATTGATCTGCTCCTGTCTTAATAGGAGCACGTACGACATATCCAAGGTAAGGTCTTGAGTTCAATTCTTACCTAACCCTCCCGTTAGACTAAAAAAATTGTGCAAGAAGAAATACCTGTTAGGGAAAAGAGAATTGGAACGATTAAGAGAAGCAGAGGATTTGACATTGTTGAATTTATGATTTCTCTTGGTGAAAGTTTTCTGAAAGTGTGGATGTTAAAAAATGGAAAAAGGGTAGTTAAAAGGGAATGGGGAAAACGGTTTAGAAATTGTAGGGAACGGTTTCATCCCATGAACTTCCCTCAACTTGACCACTTCACTCCCCTCCTTTTCTTTTTTCTTTTTATTTATTAAATTTTGTTAAACATTTATTATTAATTAAAAAAATTATTTGTAAAGTTTTAATCAGATTGAATAACATCCCTTGTTAGGAAAGAATGTTCGTGTATTTATACAAAAAGATTGACTTGGAGCCATACAAATTCTAATTTGTTAAAGAATCTCTATGCGGTCCTACTCTTTTGACGTGGCAACTTTCTATCAAGTATGAAGTTGGACTTTAAACATGAAGTTTAAATTTTTGCTCTATCATTTTCCTACTTCATTGTATCCAAATTCCATCATTCTTGTTCTTGTTAATCGATTTTAAAGGTAACATAAAGTATTATATTAGTATTATTTTCAATTTATAAATGTTAATATTATTTTTGAATGTTTATTTATGTTACTATATGATATGTATTCCGTAGATGTCATAGGAACATTCTATTGAAGAGTTTTGTGATTGTGGTTATAAAGTTGAGATTAATACAAATTGAAGCGACGTCGATCCTGGTCGTGATCTTGTTGCTTGTTTGTTTGATTTTAATTAAATTCATACTTAATTCTTGACGGAATGATTCATCGACGAAAACTCTGAGTAATTAACATCATTCCATTTATAAGAAACATGTGATAATACGATAAAAATATATACATCTATATATATATTACAAATTATACACAAAAGTCCAAATGTTACAAATATTCAATATGTAAAATGTTCAATATATACAAAATGTTACTAATGTTCAATATATACAAATAGTATACTAATGCTAACCCTCCTCCTGTACCCTGTCTAACTGTGACGGTTTACGACGCCTCCTACGACAGTAAGAGGCCGTCGCATGACGCTCGGGTAGGAGAGGTGATTGATACTAGGATGATCCAGCACTCTGTGAGGACACGGCACCATAGTCGAGACACGTTAAGTCTACCTCCTCAAGATGAACGTTGGCATGATGAGGAGATGACCCCTGCTCGTCCACAGTGGTGTCAAGCACAACGACTTCAGGAATGAAGTGCTGAAACTGTGTTCCTAGGAGTATGCCTTGGGCAATCTCCCGTACAGGCTCCTCCTGGGTGGAGCTGATGACAACTGCAATGCCTTGTGCCTGCATTAAGCCTGAAGTATTAATGAAATGTATAACATGTAAGTTCTATGGATAATAATCCAACGTTGAAGAATACTTACAAACTATGTCATCGTCGGTGCTGCGGAAGCGTACTGGGCGCCCGCGATGATACCTCGTGGTGTTATCCATCGACGACTGATGGAGAGGAACCGCGGCAGAAGTAGGTGCGCCTACAGCCGACGCACCTTGGGCCAGCAGCTCTAGCTTGTGATCCCAACGAGTCATATGGAGCCAGTTGATCTCCAACCAGTTCTTAGGCTCCCGACCCTTACGTGAGCTGTGATAGAGATCCGTCACTGTGTCACAAGGTGGCGGGATGCCCTGTATCATCCCAAATTGGCGCAGTACACACTCAAAGAGATGTACAGTTGAAGCATATCAAAGGTACAGAGGTTCTCTACGCCCCTGACAATATCCCTGAGTGTTGAGGCAATGCAGCGTATGCCTCAGCGAGGTAAGGGTCCCATCGAAACTACACGTGAAAATGTAATTAATAAATTACGCAATGTGATAGTTACAAGACTAGTAAGTGAAGTCTTTACCTGGTCAGCTCGAAGTAGATCGAATTGATCGCGGTAGAACCCCACGCCAGATCCTATGTGGGTCCTTGTACGTCTATCAAAGACCACCGCGATCCATACGGCACATGTGGGGGTGGAAGAATTGGTGGCGCAAATGCACCATGTCCCACAGTCCTCATCGGTTGCCCAATGAGAATGTGCTCCCACGCCCAAAGCTATGAATTGCAGATATAAGTAAGTAAACGAAACATAAGAACAAATTAAGAAACAAAGCGTTAACATGTAAAGTTAGTATTACCTGGAGAATAATCAGGGGCCCAGCGATCTCCTTCACGTTCTTCCGTGACGCGTCACACAGTCTCCTGTACAGTTAAGCTACGGTTGCGGAACCCCAGCTGTAACCGGAGATGACCTCCCATGGTGCATCAAGCAACGTCAAATACAAAAGCTGTACCCTGTTGCCAGTCTTTTCGGAGAACAAGACAGCACCAACCAGATATAAGAGATACGCCTCATCGGCACCTTCAGGGAGGTGCGAGAAGTTCTGCGCAAGCCATGTTATGCGCAACCCACTCCCTTTGGCTACCTCTAGGAGAGGTCGAACTCCTAATACCTTATGCACTATATCTTGCCAACTTTCGAGTTGGCGTCCAACAGTACAGACGGCATGTCCCTCGATGGGAAGCTGTGTAAGCACAGCTACGTCAAGTAAAGTGATAGTTCTTCACCTAGAGGTAGGTGGAAGGTATGTGTCTCTTGGCGCCACCGCTCGACTAAAGCCGTGAATAGTGCCCGATTGACTCTCCCATAAGCGATGAGGTCGAAGTCGTACAATCTCGCTCGCTAAATGTAAGGGATGATCCGTGAGTCAATCTCCCACGGAGCAGAGTCGGGATGCCTGGTGTATATGGTCTGTATGTCAGACACCTAAACGCAAAGATTATATTAGCATAAAGTTAAAGTATTAAGGCATATACATTCAAAATACTAAGTTGACTAACCTGGACATCCCATAGTACACTGCTCTTGTGATCCGCCTGCATCGTCAGCACACTAGGGTTGTGAGGGTCTGGAGCTGCTGGATCAATCTCTACTGTAATTCAACAATAACTTAGTTGTAGTTATGATTGCATGTAAAAAGACTTAAGAAATACTCAAATTGTTTACTTATGTTATTTATTTGTTTCCATAGTCTTTATGTTTCTATACTCAAACACAGATAAAGTTTACCTTGACATGCAAGTTCTAGTGTTGTGACCTTCACTACCACACCGTCGACAAGCGTTGCATCTCCTTGATCCTTCGTCCATCTCGTTGGTGATCCTCCTTAACTTAGGTCTCCCTAGTCCACGAATGTGATCTGGATCGTGTATCACCTCAACACCGGTGTATTGAGGCCATGACCTCTTATCAATCAACGACATGAATATGGATTTGAAGTCTCAGTTCGGTACTCACATGCCCAAGACCTCCAAGAGTTGTCCTCAACGTGTTCATCTAGAGGGGGAACTAGTGCATAAGGTGTAGGAGCAACGATTATTAGAATGTTGCCTAAGGTCATGTTATTAGCTAGAGCCTCCTCGTCAACACTCACATTGTCCTCAGAAGGAGCTTCAACGAATTCATTACTCTCATTATTAACATCATCCCAAGGCTCATTTGTATTTTCTAAGTTAAAAGTATCATCATTTGAGGCTTGAATTTGAAGTTGACTGGGCTCATTAGAAGGAGAAGAGGAAGATGACATAATGGGATTTTGGGTTTCTTGGGTAGAGAAGGGCATATGAGAAGGAGCAGAAGAAGTTACATTCAGGAATGCATTTGTTTCTACAACATTGACATCTTGATTCCCTAGAGGTACCTCTTCTACAAATAACACTAAAGAAAGAATAGGGGTAGACTTTGAATACTCCCACATTGCATCTATAGCCTCCTCATCTTCAACCGGAAGAGCTAACAATTCTCCACTCATATTGTATTTAAAACTTACATTAACAGTACTTCTTGTAGTGTCAATGCCAATCTTAGAGCATATAAGAAGTTTAAATTCATTCAAGTCCATGTTTGAATTGCATGCAAAAAGTTTACGTCTTCCCCCAACATACTTAACATTGCTACTACTTGATCGAATTGAACCATTCCAAAAACATACAACAGTCACACGAAATGAAGCCATTTCTACAACAATATGTACAAAATCAACATCACCATCAAGTTCATAAATATATACATATATAACAACATTGATTAAATTTGTGAATCGTAATTTTTCGAAAAAAGAAAAAAAATACAAAAAATTAGTATCTTAAGTGAATGTAGGAAGATGATAGAACTAATTAGTACTAGAAACTTAGAATTGGATGAGATTAATTGAAGGATTGAAGTTGATTTTAATGGTGGAAAGAAGAGGGAGATTACGCTGATACAAAGTCGAGTGAAATGAGGAAGGAGGAAGAAACTGTTGTATTTAGGGACGCATTTGATCGCTGTTACAAACGGCGACTTGACCAGTTGACCAGTCAAACATTAAGTCGCTGTTAGTAACAGCGACATACGCCTTGACTAAAATTTTGACCATTTCTATATACTCACTGTTAGTAACAGCGATTACATACCAAACTTAGCTTTGGGACCAAAGACGTTTATTTTGGGAATAAAGTTTAGCCAAAGCTTTTTTTTGAATAAAATTATTAAAAAATCTTATTTTTTTCAAATTTTCTATTAAGTATGAAGTAGGACTTTAAACATAAAGTTTAAATTTTTGCCATTTGTGAAAATTTCTCTCCTTTATTAGATAAAGCAAGCCTTTGTCATTTAATACAAATTGACCTTTCACTGTAGCAACATTATTCTCTTTGCAACCATGTATTTAATGCTACGTCCTTTACAAGATTTCGAGAAGATCTCTAGCCAAGTATGAAGGACTAGGACCCAAATGTTGACATCCTTATCTAGACACTTACACTTTGAAAATTTTTTAAAGAGCTCTTAATTGAAATTAACTATGCGAACCTCAAATCTTTGAAAAGAGCCAAAACATAGGATGTGATCCAAGATGAATCTATGCCCAACCTTGCCTAGGCCATGATTTGAGTAGTTTGATCAAAAACCATATTAATATCGAATTGTATAATACATAACACAGAAAAATGACAACCAAATTGAATCAACTTGCATTCAAGGATCAGTATTCAGTCCAATTTATACTAGTGTCCGAAAAACAATTATCCTTTTTTTGTTTCCCTTTTTTTAGCTTAGTGAATAATCTGCACAATCAAATGCAGTGCTGTGCTGTGCCTGTGCTGTGATGAGCTTTCAGTGTAACCAAAAACTAAAAACTGCATAAAACAAGAGTAAGGGTATCGATTTTGCTTACATTACGAGCTTCAATCAAAAACGAACACCATGGATGATGAACGAATTTCCTCCATAGATGATCGTCTTGCTTTCAGCTCCTACACACCACAAATGCCCTTGTACTTCTAGGCGTCTGTCCATCCCGGCAATATCCCATACAAATTTGAACAGCCCAAGAACTCGATCTAATCGCTTTACACCGTTCCAAACCATATTTTCTTCCCCTGACGTCAAAATTTTCCCCATACACAAGCATAATTTATCCTTCTCACCAATCTCATACAACCCACCAGACACTTCCACTTCCATGTCTCGAATACTTTGATGAAGATAATATCTCAAAAGCGTAAACAAACATCGCGATGAATGACCTAAAGTCTTCAATAGCTTCTTTTGAACTAAACTTTCATGTAGTTGTACCTCCTTGTACCCGATATCCCTATCGATGAACACATCCTTAATCTGAGTTAGCCCTTCTTTCATCACCTCAAGTTTTGATACATAGTATGATAACCCTTCTTCTTTTCTTAGACAGTAAATGAGGTCATTGAATATTTCAAGGACCTCTTCCCATTTTCGGGGTGATGGAGAAGAATTGCCTACTTTAGATGGTTTCGGCCTCATCCATGAAGAAGCATTGTCATCTTGACGACTAGCTGTTTCAGATAAGAACTTTAAGCAAGTTGAAACAATCTGTTGGCCCATAAGTGTTCCTTTGGTAGGAGTTCGAGTGTCGAAAAACTTCATCTCTGTTTTCAATCCCTTTAGTAATTCCTCAAGGGCACCTACAAGTCAGATAAATATTTCCTGTTATAGTAACAAACAGAACAAAGACCATCAGGCAACAAAAACATTTACTTTGGTTAAGTCCGCTAAGTGAACACCAATCAGCAACTTAGTGGGGTTACAACCACCAATTTAAGCTTTTGGTTGAGTTGGATCCTTAATATGTTATCAGAAGCCAACTTGAAGGAAGATTACAAGTTTAAATTTCATTGGCCCCTCATTTTTACAAGTGGAATATCTAGCGCCATGAATAAGGAGGACATGTGTCTAATCCAGTGAAACATAATTCGCTAGTTGGTTCGACTTTTGGATTCGCGATTCACTCAAAATGGTTCAAAAATAGCCTAAAATCGACCATCATTCATTTTTTTGATTCGCGATTCGCAAGGCGATTAGAAAATCATGTGAAATTGGTCTAATCCGAAGGGCTCTTCTGTGAGGAGCGTATATAACAAATTGTGGAGAAACAACCATCAATTTAAGGTTTTGGTTAAGTTGGTTCCTCGACAAACAACTGATGCTAATAACACTAACAGAAATTCACCTGTAAATATCCGATGCTGTGTGACTTGAGGGCATATGGTAAAACGAACCGTCTTCCTTTGCTGTGCTGAAACGTTCAGAAAATCGCAAACTCTGGTAAGATTACAAACACTCATAGCTTCCCTCTCAATTGGTTTAGTGAAGCAAATAGGAGGACTACATTTTCTTCCTGCCATTGCATCACTCACATTCTTTGCCATTTCTTCCTGTACCGACGGATGACCAATTAAAGCTCTTCCAAGTGCTTTGATATGGTGCATCTTCTGAAGAAGATTATCATCCCTGACAATTGAATTGTCATTGATATCCACTAGCCTTCCATCAACCAAATCCACATTACTCAGCAAATTCGTTAATTCTACCAATCTCGGTAACATCTCATCGTGCCATCCTAAATGAACACCTCGGTCACCCAATGGCTCTGAGCAATAATGAAGTGCTGCATTCATATGCAGAGGAGCATTATTCCTAATTCTGGTGACATACTTTGCACTACATACATGTAAAAGGTTCTGCACACACTTATAAGCCATAAAATTGTGCCTCATCTCTTTCTATCTGTCAATCTTTACAATATCATTTCTCGTCGTTGATCTTACCTGTAACATGAGATCACAACTCAATTCCAATTCATCAATCAAAAATCACCGAAAATGTTAAGAGTATATAACATGGGGCCTCAACCAAAAGCTTAAACTGATGGTGGATGCAACACATACGCTCCTCATACCTAACACTAAATATTATGTTGGATTTGACCATGCCATAAAACCAGCTCATCCAAAAGCTTAAGCTGATGATTGAGGCTTAGGATATATTATATACTCTAAGCTTAAGCTGATGGTTGAGACCCTAGTATATGCTCTAACAGAAAATGTAGTATATATGTGGGTATTTGGTCAGCAAAATATTTTCACTCTACGTCTGAGTTATAATACTCGCAGGTCTCGCTGACAACATAACAAAACCGCTCGAATAATCTATACTCCTAGAAATTTTCAACCCCTCAAAAATCTTTTTTTAAGGTTATATGGAAAATTTTACCTTCCCTCACCTAAAGTCCAAAGTCCTAGCTTCACCTATGTGTAACACCCCTGAATTTCCGACCCCTTAACGAAACAAAAACCGTAAAGGACGGGAGGAAATTTGGGTGTTACATAAAAGAAAAGGAAAAGAATTTGGATAAACGTTAAATATTAACTTTAAAAAAAGGTGAGTGGAAATTTCGACAACATCTCTTCTACAAATCGAACACGTGGTAGAGCAATTAGCACAATAAAAGATTAAACTAATCTAAGGCATCATTGCCTTTAAAATCTCTCACACCACGGCGGAACGATTCTTCACCGGCTTCTCAAATCAATATGCCAAGCATGAATCATGGTTCCGGTGTCGACGCTTACGTTTTAAAATGACTTAACTCCTCAACCATACAGAGTTATAAACTACGCAGCGGAAATACAAATATACAAGGGAGGACACAAGGCCTCATAACAAAACATATACAACCAAAGTTTACGAAAGATAAAAAGAGCTACAAAATCGAAAGATAACGGTATGACACAAGTTATGCTTCGCCCTCATCACTCTCCCCCAATGCAATGCAATGCAAAAGAAGCTCTAATACCTGCTACGCCTGTCTATGATCCTCCTGCTGCTCGACATTAGACCAAAGGCCAATGTGTCATAGCAGGTTAATCATAAAAAGTCATCAACAATTAAACATAAACACAAACACGTACACGTCCGTAACTAGCATTAAATATAATAAGGCTAACTACTAGATAACATTATATTATAAAACAACATAAGATGATTTCATAAGACATAAGCATAGATAGTAACCGTTTATCGGCCACTTATACTTCTTAATTTCATCACGTCCTTTCCAACCCAAACCATGTATTCTTGGGTAGAATGCAGGTCTTCATGCTCCTCTTTTTAAAACATAAACTCTTGCAAAACACGCATAGTATCAACTCAACCAAGGCATAAACAGAATACCTAACACATGACCTTATAAAGCTTGTCTATCTAAAGGTAAGTGTGATCATAGTCTGTATTACCCTTGAGGTAACTTAACTTAGGCACACTTCTCACTAGCATAAACTATTCTACCAATGAGTAGATATTCTATCAATGAGTAAATATTCTATCAATGAGTAAACGTTCTATCAATGTGTAAGCTTTCTATCAAAGAATAAACCTTCTATCATTAAATAACTTTCGATCAATGAATAAACTTTCTATCACTGAATAACTTTCTATCATTGGATCTTTCTCTGCTTCCTGGCATAGTGACACGACCAAGGGCGTTATCGGCCATCCGGCGCCCATGGCAAAGTATGAGCTCATGCCCCCTCCAGCTGACCCTCTCAGGTCCTACCTTCGGGAAAAACTAACACACTGGGGTACTAAACCAGTGAAGAGGCCACTATATTGGGGTTTGCAAGGCCCGCATGGTAACACCTCGATCAAGGGGCGGTATCTGCCATCCGGCGCCTAATGATACAAGCATGCTCATACCCCCCTTACGGTGATCCTGTCGGATCTCACCTAGGGGACTACTAAATCAACCGGACATAATCCAGTTGAGCCACGCCAGCTAATCATAATCTAATACTTTACCAAATGGGAATAACTCCCACTTTCGATTATTAATGAGCGCCCTGGGATAGCAGCACGCCAAAACCCACTGAGCCACTCAATATGAAATTCACCTAAAATAGAGTCATTCTAACTCCAAGTAAGGCATAATCCAATTCTTAAATAAATAAGGGGGTGGTTCCCGCTTCCTACAAACACTCTCTCTATAACTATTCTAAGGATTTCATAGTCGATAGCTTTTCATATAAAGTGTATTCACTAGAACCTCAAAGTTTCGATACAATGCATATTATCACAATAAACAATAAACAATGATCTCTCAAAGGAAATTTGCATATAAGGGTTAGTTACTACGTGTACGTACCTGTAAGCATCACTGCACGACCAAAAGTTACAAAATTCACCCAACTAAGGTTCTATTTTACTCTTGTGAACTGGAAACCTATACAAGTTAGGAATAAAACTAATAAATCCCCTTAACTACTTTGTCATACCAACTAAATACCAAAGTAACCACTATCACCTATTCAACATGAGTTTTTCGATTACTCTAGCACGTACACAACTCATTCAATACAAGTCAAAATCATTAACTCAACACAACGTAAGTCTTTTCACCAATTTAAAAGTAAAAGCATATGTGAATCGTTCCTTTTTATCAACAAATTTTGAGTATATCAGTTCACGCTACCCATCAATAACTAATCACAACTAAGTCTTACAATTTTAATACAATACTTATTCAAAGATAAGGCAAATCTTAGAGTTATCGAATCACGATATCATTTGTTATATTTTCCAAAGCTAGAAAGAACTATAATCAAAACAACACGACAAGTAACGTTAGCAACCATCTAATGACTTCAATAACTATAAGTTGACATTATGCTCTTGGCTTACTAACATTATGCATTATGACTTTAATAACAATCTAATGAGAGTACTTGTAATTCGCAACAATCAACCCACAACAATTAGTAACTATTATTCCCAATTTAACAACCAAAATCACTTTCATAGACAACTAAAATCATCACCATTACTAATTATCACAACAATAACCAATAGACTAAGTCTTAAAACAACTTTTAAGGTTATTTAATCAATCATCACCAAAATATAGCATAAAACACACATCATTTGTAATTTCATTTCTGAATTCAAACCCTAGTCATTTTGTGTTTAAAGATAACATATTTAATTAGTACCCATACTAAGATTCAAAGAAACTAATACAAAAACAACACATCACCCATAATTTCAAATCACACTTTAAACCCTAAGTCATAAACATATCTTACCCACAAAAAGATTTAATGAAATTAACACAACCAACATCAAACTTAATACACTTAATAAAACTCCAATTAAAAGCTAAAAAAATAAATTAGAGAAAAGAGGAGATGGCTTACTTAGGTGAACAAGAGAAAAGGGGTGAAGAGAGGAGTGGTAAGTGTAGTGGTGGAGGAGAGACACGGCTGCCCAGCAGCCAGTTGCTGGCCGCACAATGCTGCGACGTGACTGTTTAAGGTGCAGCTCAGCTGCTGTTGGTGGGGGAGAGAACGCAACCACGGATGCTGCTGTGAGGAGGCGAACGCAGCCTATTGGTGGCTGCTGGCAGCTATGGCGGAGGCGTGGCTGGTGGTGCTGGGGCTGCTGCTGAACCGTGAGGGAGAGGGATGTGAGAGACAAGAGAAGAGAGGGAAGTGAGGTGTGTGAATTGAGCGAGGGAGGGAGTAATACCCACTAAAAACTCTAACTCATCCTATTTATATTATTTGTACACTTATTTATTTATTTGTTTATCTAGGTTCATCTTCTTGCGAGGCTCAATTAAGAAACTCATTTTTATGTGCTTACACATTTTAATAAAATAATTATTTTGATTCAAACCTCTTTATTTAGAAATCGTAATTATATTTTTAATATAAATATTTATTAATATTTAAATTCGTATATAAAAGGAATTTATTAAAACTATTTCAAAATTAATTTAATATAATTATAAAATCTCAAAAATTATTAAAATATTAATTAATTACACTGTGATTTAGCGGTACTTGTCTCACTGATATAAACACCTTTAGAAGCAAAAAAACATAGGAACCCATTTTCCTACAAAAAGAAAAAGCTACATATATGAGAAAATCAAGCTCATGAGCATGTCATTGAGGCAATATATCAAACACCTGTTGTGCAAATCAATAAAATGAAATTACAAACCATAAACATTGACCAGTTTTTCTCTTCGATAATCTCAATAACAGTGAATAACAACATTCAACATTATTAAATAGGTTGCATTTAATTAATTAATTATGTTACCCATTTCATGTAAATCACTTCAAAACTTCATCATTATCATTTCGGCATTTTCCTAAACAAATCAGCCAAAGATTTCTTACATACAAAAACTCAAATATTTACATACATACAAAAAAAAAAAAAAATCAACTTACAAAGCCAGAAACTTGGGATTTCTCCTGTCATGAGTTTTATGACTCTTCAAAAAAAAGAAAAAAAATGTTAATATGTTTTGCACAAGGAATAGGATCTGTAAGACATTAATATGAGAATTAGATAAAAAAAATTTAACCCTTCTTTCGGACTTGGATAAAAGATATATTTCTTTCGTTACTCAATACTTATTACATTTCTTTTTGCCTATAATTTAAAGGTGGTGTTTAGCAAATTAGCTTATTGAATAACTTTAGCTTACTTTAAATAAATAGAGGGTTGGGAGGTTAAGCTTACTAATGCTAATGTTTGGTAAATTAGCTGGTTGAAACAACTTATTAATACGAATAAGCTGTTTAGACGGTCAAACCAGTTAATAAAATCAGCTAGTCAAATCAGCCACTATAATCACCTATCAATTACTAGCTATCAGCCATTTGCCAAACACACTCAAAGTATATTTTGATATCAAATATTTTTATTTTAACTAGTCAAAACATTATAAAAATTACATATTAAAAAACAAAGTTTTAAAAAGAATAAAAAAAGATCTCATATGATATGAATATACTATTATTTTCTTATATATGAGTCGAAATTATCGAAACAAGATTGAAGATAAATAATATTATTATTAAAATGTAACGAGTATTATGTAATGGAGGAAGAAAGAAAGTATCAACTAAAATACCACCCTCCCCAACACATTTTTCTTAAGATTTTCTCACTTTTTAATCTGATTCTCTATTCCAATTTTCTTTAAACAAACAAAACCTTAAAACTTTTTTTAAGCTAAAGTATGTTCCTTCCTTGAAATTCCAAACTCTGTCAATTTCTATGGAGACTATGCAAGGGATCTTTGGCTTCGAAAATTGTACTATATAATAGATATTGTGTGCCCTCCCCTACTTGTGATAGATGTAGTAATGAAGACGAAACCATTTTCCATGCTCTGTGTGATTGCCCCAAAGCCGTGATTATATGGGAAAAACATACTTCTTACTCCCTCCTAATTGACGCCCCCCGTGAGTCCTTCCCTGTGTTTATCTCTTGGGTCTATGGCCATACAACAAAGGAGGATTTTGCTTCTATTTGTGCGATGGTTTGAGCTGTCTGGTTCTACTGCAACAAATAGGTGTTTGAGGGTGATAATGGAGTTCCTGTGAAGTTGGCATCTAATTTTAACCGGCTGGTGGCTGAGTATTATGTATTCTCTTCAAAGGTTGTTGTTCATCATCCTACTCGCATCCTCCTTTTCGTATCTTGGACCCCACCGAACCTTGGTTGGGTAAAAGTTAACTTCGATGCTAATGTGGTAACGGGAACAAATCGTGATTTGGGTATCGTCATCCATAATGAACATGGGAAAATGTTAGTGGCGGGGGTCCGAAGAGTGTTTTCCAACTGGTCTGTGGATGTTTGTAAAGCTGCTGCCGCACACTTTGGTATTGAGCTGGCGATGAGGTTCGGCCTCTATCATATCCACCTTGAAGGAGACTCTATGAATGTGGTGTCGGCCATTGAAAATAGAGCTGAGGGCCTTTCTCCCATTCATCTCATTTATGATTCTATTTTTGCGTTGAGTTCGTGTTTACTGAACTTTGGATGTAGCTATGTCAAAAGAAATGGCAACACGTTAGCCCACTTAGTAGCTAGATGGGATACGGGGTTGGCCAATGAAAAGATTTGTATGGATCCTTTTCTCCAAGGTCTCCAAACCTTGGCCGATCTTAATTTATTATGATAGCCAGGTTCATTTTAAAAAAAAAAAAAAAAAACACCCCTAAAGAAAATAGCGGTGCTTTTCAAAGTGTTGTTCAAATTTTAATTTTACTTTTAAATTACTTTATTTTATTAATTTTTGATGGATTGTTGTACTGTGTGGTAATTTTTAATTTCTTTCACTGTATTCCATTAGTTATTATTACACTGTTTATGATCCGTTTGTTAATGCTATAGTGTCTGTAGTTGTTATGTGATTTATCAAATGTTAGTAAAATACTTGGAATTTGATATTAATATGTTCCTCTTTTTGTGTAAGAGATTGCAATAGCCCATCTTTATACACGTATAATAAGAAAATGACGGTGACAAGTAAATTGTGTGCATAAAATTTAATAGTAAGTGAGAAATGAGTAAAGCTATGAGGACTACAATTTGAGAAAGTAATGAGACCATTACAAAAAATGAAAATATAGCACATGTAAGAGAATAAACTAAAATGAAAAGTAATGCAATCTCTTAAGACAAGTATTGATTAATCGGGTTGCAACTTAAAAGCATTGTGAAATGTTTATGGATTAGAGATTATTTAGCTTGTCTATGGGGTTCCATCCCATGTTAGGCTAGCAATACAACAAAGTTTAGAAGGTGTGGTTACGATTCTAGTGTTATAGATTTGAATTCGACAATAATGAATCTCCTCGAAAGGGAGGATGACTATTAGGGTGTCAAGGAAGAGGAGATGGGGGATGTCACCTTAGAATAATTTGGATAGAGTATATAACATAGCATGGAGTTTGAATCATTAGCTTAAGCTTTTGGTTGAGGTGATTCCTTGACAGATTCAGTTTTGAAGGTTGACACGTTTCGTTGGATTTTGTTAGTAATAGGCATTGTGTAAATGCGATATTTCGTTCAAAAAGGTGGACTCACATGTTCATTTAGCTATTCGCCATTTCTTGAAGTTCAATGTACTTTGGGGTTTCAGCAGATGCTTGATGCCATTGCTTTGGCAGGTCTAAGACTTGCGGGTGCACCGGCTGTGCTATTTTGGTGGAGTAAAATATGCTAACGCACGATTTTCATAAAATTTATGGATGTTACCGACATAATCGACTCAACATAAGTGATGTTTAATTTGATCATGAGGCCTCGTGGGGGCGTGTGAGAGAATATAATATATGTCGGGGCCTCAACCTTCAACTCAAGCTTTTGGTTAAATTTGTTTCTTGACACAAAACAATCTATAATGAGCCAAATGGTGCAAACTTAGTAAATCTTACACTCAGAAAGAACAGGATACAGAATATCAGATGTATATACATATACATAAAGATTTGAAGTATGAACCCTAATATTACATAATTTAAGATCAATCTCAAACAAAAAATTCAATAATGAATCTAAAACACACAACAAATTATGTTAGAAAACTGTTTTTTCAGGCTATCTACCTTCCTCCCCACCAGACAAAGATAACAAAGAAACTGAACCAGCTTCAATATCCATATATGAAGCAGTAGGAGGATATGAATGTACAAAATCCTCGAATTCTCCGGTACCACCACCGTTTCTTCGACTGCTTTGGCTGCTCCTTTTCCCACTATAACCACCCAGAAGGCCCAATTCTGCCGGCAATGTAGCCTCCCCGTCTAAATACCTCACGACCTGCCTCATCGAGGGTCGGGAATCAGGGGCCTCAGTTGAGCACATTAGGCTCAATTTCAAAACTATCCCTGCTTCTATCTCATTGTAATCTCCATTCAATTTAGGGTCCATAACATCAAACAAAGCACCCTCTTTCCATCTATCCCACACCCAATCAAGCAAGAATAGTTCTTCGGGCGATGCCTTGGGTTCGATAGGCCTCCTCCCACAAGCCATTTCCAACATCAAAGCGCCAAAAGCGAACACATCGGAGCTTGATGTAGGCTTCCCTGTTCGTGTTAGCTCGGGTGCTAAATACCCTAGTGTTCCTACGACCCTAGTCGTACTGGGGTTAGACCCATGTTCATATAGCTTAGCTAACCCAAAATCACCTAATCTACCATTATAATCTCCATCAAGTAACACATTTCCTGCCTTAACATCTCGATGTATAACAGTTTGCTCCCACCCTTCGTGTAGATAAAGCAATCCCGAAGCAACCCCTTTGATGATATTAAATCTTTGATCCCAACTCAAAATCATTATAGGTTTATCAAACAAATACTTATCTAAACTACCATTGGGCATATAATCATAAACAAGTATCAAGTCTCCCTTACGCCGACACCACCCTAGCAATTGCACCAAATTCCGGTGGCGCAACCGGCCTATACTAGCAATTTCAGCCACAAATTCTTGCAACCCTTGTTTGGATTCATGGGAAATTCTCTTAACAGCAACTTCAGTTTTGGAATTTGGGAGAGTTCCTTTGTAAACCCTCCCAAACCCACCAAACCCAATTAGTTGTTTTTCCCTAAAACCCTTAGTAGCTTTCTTAAGCTCATGATAAGGAAATCTATGAGGACCCACATCAAGTTCCCATGAATCAATAACATCCCTATTCTTATACAACCAAACAAGATAAACAATCAATCCTACTATAACAAAAAATGCAATCAAAGATCCAATTGAAGACCCAAAAATCAACCCAAAATTTGCCCTTGTAGGTTTAGGGAGAGTAGGCAAAGATGCCAAATCAAGTGGGGTAGCTTGACCATTCACCTTAAAACTCCAACCCATGATATAATGTGAACTAGCTAGTAAACCAGTAGACCCAGAAAACCCAACATACATAAACTCATCCAAATATGGTGAAAGGTCTACATCATAAGATAATATACTATTTTTAGGTTTTTCAGATGAAATTGAAAGACTAACATTAATTTGATGTGTATTAGAATCATAATCAATCCAACATAAGATAGTTTTACCACTTTTCATTGTAATATTCTGAGCTATTGAATTCCCATCAACAAAATAAGCTGCAGGAACAGAAGCATTAGAGATCATACTGTTTATATTAATACCCACATGATTATCATTGATATCTTTGAATTCAAAATCCTGAACTTCATCAAATTCAACAGCAAAAATGTGATTAGTGAGATTCCCATTATCAGATGAATTGAGAAGGCCAAGATATTGACTTGGTAGGGCCCCAGGGAGGTCTTTACTTGGGGAAAATGTAAAGGCAAATCCATGCCCACCTAAGGTTTGAAACTGAGGAACAAGTGCAAAAGCAAAAACAGTTGAAAAGGATAAAGCTTTTCCAGTTTTTGAGGTTTTAAGTTTTAATGGCGGAGGGTAAAAGGCATGACCCAGAAGTCTAGATGTATCATTGGTTAATTGTAGGATGCCATTGTCAAGAATCTTGGAAATCCCGTTAAGGGTAATGTTGTTACTAGCATGTTTGAATCCATTGAAGAAAAGTTCTTGGGTTTTTGATAGATTTGGGTATAGGATGATGAGAATAACCCAGAAAAGTTTGAAACTTGAAGAGATTGAAACACTTTTTTCTTGAGATGAAGTCATTTTGGATTGAGCATAGCTTAGTGGGTATTGGGTAATTTCGGAAGTAGATTTTGGTAGTTGGATTTGTAAGGGGAGGATAGAGAGAAAGAGAGGAAATGAGTATAATTTATGCCTATATCACTATATCTATAATTCCATACGGTATGGTCATAAAAGAGAATCCAAAGAGAAATTATGAATCAGTTTTATCCAAAAATAATTTCTCACACCAGTATAATAGAGAATAAAGTAATTTTATTAAAATATACTTCCTTTGATATTTATTAGTTACTACTTTTAATAACATCTTATAAAGAGAAATGTCATTATATGTAAGAAATAATAAAAACTATAAGAAGTTAAGCATAAGATATTGAACTTAAATCATTAGTTTAAATTTTTGTTTGAGTTGATTCCTTGATCTCTGATGTCATATTAAGAAATTCATATCAAGAAACCAATTCAACCAAAAGCTTAAACTCATAATTAAAGTCCCAAAATATTTTATATACTTTAATAGGTTTTACATGGAAAAATTCACTAAAAGCCCATAAAAAAGGGGGACATTCTAGGTGCTAAAGAGTGAAGGTAGGAGTGTACAGTTGACAGGAGCAAAACCACTAGCAGACGCCAGACAGTAGTAGAGAAGAATAAGATGGACATTCCAACCTTCAAAAAGTTGGTTCTTTCTTTTGTTAAGGAGCCACTTATTTTTGTGCCTGTCACAGTCACACATTAATGCTTAGTAAATGAGACCTTCCATAAGTATAGCCGTATAGGAATGCTCAACAAATATAATTCTTTATCCATTTTAAGATACAAATACTTTCAAAATATTTGGCAAATATTTAATATTTGGTTGCTAATAGTTGATTATAGTGGCTAATTTAACTAGCTGATTTATTATTTGGTTTGATCAGCTGATTTTGAATCCGCTGCTATAAGTAGCTTGTTCAAAAACAACTTATTCGTCTCAATAAGCTATTTTAACCAGCTAATTCAGCAAATACTACTATTAGCTGGTTTGACCACTCAACGCTTTATTTATATCAAAATAAGTTAAATTGCTCAATAAGCTAATTTGCCAAATACCCCCTCTTTAAGGATGATTATGACTCGAGTTTATTGATTCTATTGAACGTTCTCAAATTCATTTAATTTTTTCATATGAAGTAGATTTACGTTTATATTTATATTTGAATAAATAAATGAATTTGAATATAAATTCTTGAGAATTTAATCCGACCTAGATCCTTTCTAGACCTTAAGCCACCCAAAACTCAATTGATGACACAACCCATAATCTATTGTAGACTCATGTTAGACTTATTTTATAATTATTTTTATCCACTTTAGATTTACCCTCAATTTATAAACTTATTTAAACTTAATTAGACTTTAGGATGTGGAAATAATAATAAAGTATGAATCACTAGATTAAAAACAATTTTAGGCCAATTTTTTCAGACCATAAGGATTTAAGTTTAGAACAGGATTATTTGACCTACTTGAAAAAAATTTTATCTGTTACTACAACGATAAATATGAAAATTTGAGTCATCAAATCTCATTTAAGCGAAAACCTACTTGCCATAATATATAATGAATTAATGTTGTATCCAAAACTACTCTTATGATGGAATTACTTCTTCATTTTATCCAAATTAGTGATTAAAATTTTTTATATTTTCTTAATTAATTTAGAGCCCTCTAAATTATTATAAAATAGCTTATTTACTCTTTCTAATATTTTCCTTTTTGTACCCTATAATTATCTTTTTAACTATTAGATCGTCCAAAGATTTATGAAAACTATTTTAACCCATTAAAAATAATGCGACTAAATAGTCTATTGATTCATATTAATAGTGGAGGATGATCATGAAGGCATATATTTATTTATATAAGTCGATTAACTAGTTGATTCATTGGTTTCATCGTTGACTTACAACCATAATGGCCCATTATTAAAAATGTATCTTTGACTTACAATTATATCGCCTCATTATACTTTCTCTGTTTTGAAATGATTATGTGCATTTGGTCAATAAATATATAAATTTATAAATAATTATATGATCACGAAAGTTGACCAATTAATTTCTTGTATATTAGGAAATGAGAGTCATACACACAAATTTTGGTCAATAATCGTTGCCTTTGTTTAAACTTTTAAAAGTTTTCTTATCTTTTTTTATTTACATTTTTCTATATATGATGAATTTTATTTGCATTTAGCAGGTTAATTCTCATAAATTTTGATAATCAAAATATAGAAATCTCTAACTTTTTTTATTCCAACCCAAAAAATAAGCTAGAGAATAAATTTATTTTTTTAGTACGTAATGATAAGAATTAAATTTCTATTACAAAAATAAAATAAAAAAAAATTTCTCAACTACTATGATAATTTGACTTGTGTTATTTAATAATTAAAACTTCAAAGTAATAATTATTCCATACACGTTAATTTAATCTACATACTAAAATTAATTAAGTTACTCATTTTCAATTATTGAAGACAAAATTTTAAAGCTTAAACTCAGCATGCAGATAAAGGTTTGTACACCATATTAAAAGCCAAAAACTCATGGTCTAGATATAAAATTTTCGAATATTTTATATACACTATTATGCTTTCTCACATAAAAGTATTTCAAAGTCTTTTAAATTTGGATCACATTGACTTCTGATATTATAGTAAAGAATCACATCAACTAAGAATTTAATAATTAAATTGATAAATAAAATTCAAAATATTTAATAATTAAATTGATAAATAAAATTCAAAATATATTATATACTGTATGTATTGATGGAATATACTCTATGTTTTAATTTGAAATTTGTACTCCATCAATAAAGTATAGTTAATCATTATTAAGAATGATGTGAATATAAGACACACATTAATAAAATGATTCATCTCACATTATCATAGTATTCTACTTCTATTTGATTAATTAGCTTATAATATGCATAAAGAATTATTATTGTGATTTTTTAAGAAAAGCAACGAGATTGCTTGTCTCTATGTCACCTCAATTATTTGACCATTTTTCTAGCATCCCTCGCCTTACACTTGCGTCGTTTTCACTTATTAAAGCATTTCTTATTATTTTATCTGATTTACGAGTTTTGCTATATTATTATTTTTAAAAATTTTGCTATAATTTTATTTTTATTATAATTTATATATTTTTTAATTTTTATTTATGTATTAATATAATTTTTCATTCCATCACTTATTTTATTTCTTTTATTTTTCGAACAAATTACAATTATTACCTTAATTTGCACAAGTTTTGTACTTATATAAATAGAAAAAACTATGGAACAAAGCAAGTATTTTTTTAACTTAGCTACATTTAATAACTGGGTAAACTACCTATTACTAATAAAACCAAAAAAAATGAAATCTAACTCACCAATAACAAATACTCCTTTATATTTTATAATTAGATCATCATCTAACCCAAATTATCAACATTTATGTACATTTAAATAACATGAATGATTATGGTCTAGCGTTTTAATTAAGCAATAAGAACCCACTTTATTTAGCTTCATAGTAAAGGTAGGGTTTCTCTTTTTTTTTTGGTGTGTGTTTTTAAGAGCACTATAGAATTATTAGTCAAAGTTTTATATTAGATGTATGATTAACCATTTTACTGTTGTTCTCTTAGTGTATCTTTTAGTGTCCTTAACCTCTTACTTTTCTCGTTTCCTTTTTTTTAGTTTTTTGTTTTCTTTTTATAGTGGGTTCTTCTTTTATTTATTTATAGGTTTTTAAGTTATCTTTCACGTGTATCTACCTCTCTTTATCTTCCTCGAGCCGGAGGGCTCCTTTAGCCGCGCTCTCTTTTATGGGTATGAGTTGCCGCCGTCTTTTCCTCCCCAGACCCTGTCCTTAGTTTTCTATGAGCGGGAGACACTGAGTAAGATGATGATGATACACGATTAAGCATTAAGTACCTATTTTAATCAAATTCATAGTATTTTTAGTTCAAATTCTTACGAAAATTCAATTCTTAACTATATCTATATGTAAGATAGAGTCATGAGATCAAAAGAACAAAAAAATAAAAATAAAAATATTGTTTGTTTATTGTTCATTACAACAAACATATAGTTGTTTATTGTTTTTTGTCCCTTCAAACGTTATGACATTTTATTTTATTTGTTCGCTATTAGTAACAGTAAACAAAGTCATGGTAATTCTTTTTCTCTTATTCGCAGTTAGTAACAACGAAAAAACTAATTTTAGGCTCGGACACAGATATACTTATATTAGAAATTAAAATTTTTCGAAGATTTTTTTTAAAAAGATTTATTTTATTCTGTTTTTCTTCCTAGGTGGCACGAAAACGTACGAATCAGGTAGTCCATTATTTTCTTGCTTAATAAATTTATACTTATCGTTGACTTATTATTATCAATATGAATATCAGCTCATATATTCAACGACTAACAGCACACGTAGATCACTACCACTAGTTTCCACTTTCCACTATAAAAATAATGAATAATCCATTATAAAATCATTACAGTTGACTAATCAATTTCTCTTTTAAAAAGAAATTAGAGATATTCCCACATATTTTGGTCAATAATCGTTGCTTAGCTTGCTTCTTCAAACTCTATACGACATGTATGGATCATGTTTTTATTTTTTTCAAAACTAAAAGTTTATTTGTATAAGACTGTCTCAATATGAAATATGACTAATTATTTAAATAATCATTTAATTTTTTGATTAGTAAATAGTAATCACTTTGAATATTAAGTACAAAATTCTCGTACATAAAATCAAAGTGCTACAAATGTAAATATAAAAAGCAACAAAACAAATTTTATCACACAAGTTTTCATTCAAAACGGTCTCATCACGAGATTTTATTCTACCGGTTTTATATGAGACTATCTCAATTTCAGACATACTCATACAATTAGTTTATTTTTAAATTAGTGAATAGTGATCATTACTTTGGATACTAAGTAAACATATTCTAATTTAAGACGATCTCACTAATTAGACAAAAGTCAAAGTTTTACAAATATAAAAAGCAACAAAACAAATGTTATCATCATTAAATATTAGAAATGCACAAGTTTTCCTTTAAGATGGTTTCACCACGAGATAAGTTTAAATTATAGTCTAAATGAATTAGTTAAAGCATCCATTTTAAATATTAAAATACTCATTTTTTAAATTTAGTCTTTTTGTATAGACCTATCTTATAATGACACGGTCTTAATTAAGATTTACTAAAGTATGTATATACCGTCAACTTTCCTATTGGAGAGGTACCAAGTCATATTGTAGTCACAAATTTTAAAATGAGATGATTTTACGGTGAGACTATTTCTATTTAACTTGCCCAATGTACATTTATTGTCTTAAAGTAATCTCGTATAACAATATACAAATTCTTAAAGGAGACGGTCTTTTAAGTGATTATTTTTTATAGTTCTAGAATTATCACTTATAAACTTATAAACATAATTACTTTCAATATTTTAAAATGATCAATTAGAAAATAAATTAATTATAATATTTTAAAATGATCAATTAGAAAATAAATTAATTATATAAACTCGATTCATAGTAAAGCACTCTCATACACAACTTGCTGGTATTGTGTTTGAGTAAGATGATATTCCTTAGTCCAAAATCTTTAGCCCGTATTTAGCGAAAATTTGAAATACATAAGAGAAAAAATAAAAAAAATTAACAAAATAAACTAAGTTTTAAACTTATTTCAAAGTAAGCGTGAAATTTTTAAACCTGAGGTTTGGGGCTGTTCGCAGTTAGTAACTGCGAACAGCATGCTGCACAAAAACAGGTCAAAATAGCTGTTCGCAGTTACTAACTGCGAACAGTTATTTTGTCTTTTTTGACCTGTTCGCAGTTACTAACTGCGAACAACCCCAAATCTTAGATTTGAAATTTTCATGCTTGCTTTTAGAATAAGTTTAAAATTTTAATTTATTTTATTAATTTTTTTTTTATTTTTTCTCTTATGTATTTCAAATTTTCTATTTTAGCAAAGCTCAGGCCCACGAGGCCTTTGGCAGGCTGTATTAATTTGTTCAAGCAATTTGTTTTGCAGTTTCGGAACAAAAAATCTTGTTGAGAGATTATTTATAATTGGTCCGACTATTATATATTTTATAAAATATTATAAGTAGACATTAAAAAATGATGTAAATAGACATTTAAGATATTGAAAGTAGGCATTAAAGATTCAGAAAGTAAGTATTAAGAATAATATAAGTAGACATTAAGAATACGGTAAGTACGCATTAATCTTTAATGGGTTGGGCTTGAGATAAGTCTCTCAAAGAGACGATAATCTCAAGAGACTAGCTGGTTTCGGAAATAGTGGGTTCAATATGTACTTTGTGAAATAACGGAGTACTATATTTAAACATACAACTACTCTTGTAAGAGACCGTCTTTTAAAGACACGACCTCAAAATAGAAGCTCACATTTATTTTCTCTTTAATTTATATTAATTGGGCTATTTAGCCCATATATCTAATACGTCTCTTAGAGAGTCCATCTCTCACGACAATTTAAGTTAAACATATTATTAGCCTTTTATACGAGTTTCTATTTCCTCAAATATATAAGTTAATAATTTTTTTAAGTTAGTAGAGCAAAATTGAGAAAACTTAAGAGATCAATATCACATATTGATGCTATTAATGCTTGATTTCTTAGTCTTTTTCATCAAATTTACTCATTTATTATTTTTAGTTAAAATTTATATCTTTAAATATTTTTGCTATAGAATGTGCTTCATGCATTATTCTCCTAGTAACTTAACAAATACAAACACAATAAAAATTGTTACCAAACTTAGCTTTCTAATTAATTTTCTCCTTGTAAAGGTTTGATGGTGTTGTTGCCTTTTGTTTTGCCCTATTTAGTTTCTATCAACAATTACATTCATCATTTTCTTTTATTTATTTTTAATTTCAAGAATTTATTTTGAGGTGTGGAAATATTGTCATTTGTGTGGTTAGTGTTTAGAGGATAATAATTGTGGTTCATATAGCTTGTCTTGTGGTAGTTAGCTTGAAGTAATGTGTGGTATGTATTAGATTTTTAGTTACATTACAAGATAATGAAATCACTTTTAATATAATTATTGTTTTTTTGTTTTTTTTTTTCTAAGCCAACATGTATTAAAACTTGTATAGGATACATCCTTAGTGTGTCGGTAATGTAATTACTTGTTTTGTCTCCCAATTTTTAGCTTATTAGTGAGCAAATAAAATTAGAGATGTGTCTTATATTAATTCAGATCAAGTTAATTTCATTTCATATGTATGTGTAAATATATTGATTGATTTTTATATACGGGTTATTTTAGATTGACCCAGGTGATATTCAATTTTGGTTGAAGTGATTATTTTCGAAATTCTTTAAAAAGATAAGTATATAAAAATATCCCAAAAAAATGTGATTACTTTTGAAATTCTTTAAAACATTAGTGTAGTGCAATTTTTTAGGGTTTTAGGTGAAAAAAGTATGACAATCCATGGTGTATATAAATCAAGAAAAATATAACATTTTTTGTCATAAGAATAATACTAAATTATATATGATGTACATAAATCATAAATGTCATCATTTGCAATAAAAGATAGTTTTTCTCTTTCTTTTGTTTTGTGCGAGCTTTTATTCGTCGCACTTTTTAAGTAGCACTCAAAATCGACAATAAATTTTTCTATTATATTCCTTATTTACATGTAATATTTTTCAAAAAAAATTACCCACAATGTAACACAATAACACTAAGACTACTTTATTTAGAATAAGGCCTAAAAAATAGACATGAAAAAAAATAGACAAGATAATAAAGAGAAAAGGGTATTTAAGAAAACCCAAATAATCCATTTTACAAATTGAAGGACAAGATGGTGAATGCTAAGACAAATTACATGAAAATAATCACTAACAAACCATAAAACGATGTATGATGGAATAATAATAATTATTATTATTATAATCTTTCCATTTCATAAAGGCAAACTTAAAATTGTTCCCCTTTTCTCATTAATTAAACTAATTAACAACACAACAAATAGAAACAAAAAACAGCCTAGAAAGTGTATGTGCAGCTCCCATCATCACTCCTTGCAGTTGGGTCGAAATTTGCTGCATTTGGGTCAGTACAACCTTCAGGAACTGGTATTTTACCTTGTTGAGCAGCTGCTTGGCCACCTGATTGCATCAAAAACAATATTTCTTTTTAGAAATTTATAGTACTACATAATATATTTGGGAAATTCCACGTGGTAACTCCGAAATTTTGACTTTTTTACTTGGACAAATAACTTTTTTAAATCCGCGTGGTGACTATAAACTTCTAGCTTATCCATTTGGTGGAAAAAAAGTTATGGTTTCTGTTAAATTTACGTTATTATTATTCATCATAACGACTTTTTTTTTCATAAAAACAAACATCTCGATCACCCTTAAGAGAGACACTTTTTTGAAAATCTGTTCGAAATGAGTACTTAATTTAACATTTTGTCTACCACGAAGTGATAAAGTTAAAATCTCATGATCACCATACGAATTAAAAGAATGTTCGTCTACCATTTAGAATAGTCGAAAATTTAGAATTACGACATGAAATTTCCCTATATATCTTTACCTTGTTTTTGCTGTATATTCTTAAGAGAGCAAACCTCAAAGTTAGGACACTTAACCGAAGAAACTTCCACTTTCAATGGCATCTTTGTTAGCATCACCAAGAGCAGCTTCGCTTAAGTACTTGTCAGCAAGTTGGACTCTCTTCACATTCTCTTGTTCTTGCACCAACATGTTTCCGTACTCCATCAACTTCTCAATGGTCATCTTTGGTTGCTCAAAGGTTGGTGGTCCTTCCCTTGAGTTGACGAGCTTCTTTCCAATTGCTTCAATTCCTACTCCGGACACCCACTTTCTTACTTCATCGTCGTATACACGTGCCCTCAAGGCGCCGAAAAAGTCTACATTTTTAAACCATCACCTATGTTATAACACTAGTTTTATTCAATATGATATCAGAGCAATAAAATTTATACTTCTATTTCACTACTAAGTTTTTATTTACTTTTTAGCACTATTTATCAATCAATCTTAATGTATATTTTGTTAATAAGGACTAAATTAGTATATTCACAAGTTTGCAAACTAAAAGATCGAAACACATGTATTAGACTGTTAGTCATACCAATGGATTGGCCAGGAAAAGAGTCAACAAGCTTGACAATGTGCTCCTTAGGGACGTTGTCAGTCCTGAAGATACCGGTGCAGACACCAATACGGTCCTCACGGGTTGGAGCCCAGTAGAATTTCTCCATACGACCATCACGAATAAGGGGAGCGTACAAGGTGGAGAAATCGTTACCGGTGACAATGATGGGGACACGGGCATTCTCTTGCTTGTTGTACATACCCGGAAGTTGGACGTTGGTTGGGTTGTCAGCGATGTTCATGAGGGTGGCGTTAACCATTTGGTTGTTAACGGTGTATTGGGTGGTTCCACCAAGACGTCCAGCACCAGCGTCGAGATCGTTGATGAAGAGTGCACACATTTTACCCTTGGCAATGATGTCTGCAGCCTCTCTATACCTTTGCCTAATCAATTTAGCAGGCTCTCCGGCATTTCCACTTTCTAATTCTCCAGCACTCATCATGATTGGGCTGTTAAACAAAGTTATTAGAGTAATTTTATAAGATTAGCATCACAAATTAAAGGAATTAATGAAAGGAGTTTATTAAGGACTTACTTAATTCCCATCTTGGCAAACACAAGCTCACATTGGAAGGATTTTCCTTGACCTTTTCCTCCCCAAATGCCCAAGATAAGTGGAACCTAATCACAACATCCATGAAAATTAACATATTATTATTAACTCAACTTGGAGTAAAAACTCACAATAAGTCGTTGAATCCCTATTTATTTCACATTCATTTTTGCAAATTTAGGCCTAAAATCAAGTAATAGAATTGTTATTCCTCTTAGATTGTTTTATTTTCTCTTTTCAATTGTTCTACCCTTTTTCTTTATTTTCTTTTTTGGAAATACACTTTACCAATTACCACCATATTTTAATCTCATTCACACATTTATACCCTCTTTTAATAACAAATCTCTCCCTTCATCAAATACTAAATTTATTACGCTAAAAGTCTAAAATAACGTCCTATACTTTCCTTAAAACCACACCAAACCAATTTGATGTTATCACAATGGGACATAGTAGTATAAAAGACACCTTTAACGTTTAGAGCACTGTGCAGTCGGACACTTTACACATGAAAGCAGTTCTTGTACATTGCCCTGTAACGAAAATTAGTAAATGTATACCTTGATGTTGGGCAAGTTCAAGAAGTTCTTGGTAATGTGAACAACAAGCTTGTCCATGAAAGCAGGAGCAATGTAGAAATCACCCAACATGTTGTCCAAGTTGTACCTAAACACAATTCACAAACCCATAAATCATTTACTTGAAATTAGTCTAACCTAAACTACCAACATACACACATAATAGTATATTATTAGAATCGTCAAGAAACCAACTCAATCTAAAGCTTAAGCTGATGATAGAGGCTTCAGGATATATTTTGTACTCTAACACACTCACAGAAAGCCCTTTGAGCTAGAAGTGTAAATTCAGTTCAAACTCTCCTCATATCTAACGCTGAACATTCCACTTTAAATGAGGGGTGATTGAGATTTAAGCCCATGACCTCTTATCATGCTGACTTCTGATAACATGTTAAGAAATCAACTCAGCCAAAAGCTTAAACTGATGGTTGATACCCTAGAATATGTTATGTACGCTTACAAGAATGAGTAAAAGTTAATGACATACTTTTTAAGTCCAGAACTTTCATATTCCCAGCTAGACTGAACAACAACATGAGTACCCATATCGGCCGGTGCTTGGAAGAGCGAGTCGACAGCACCCTTACCACGACGAATGTCGAGCTGATCGTCAGACTGATCGGTGGCCAAATGAGCCCATCTGTCCTTGCTGGTTTGCTTTTGCTCGTCGTAGTCAGCAGCTTTGATAGTCATGGAAGAAGCCCTGGAGCTGCTTGGGAATCTCACATTGTTGTGCTTCTTTAAGCTGCACCCCATGAATGCTGATGTTGGGACTGTTGCTCCTACATTTGAGCCATTCAAGCTCAACTGCACATACATCACACAAATTCACTTAGTTGGGCTACTTTCAATGGGCTTTTAACATTTTTTTGTCACCATTTGGGGTTATTTTTTGAGATTCTTTATCCGTTTTGTTTTACCCGTTACACAAGGGCACATACATCAAACAATTAGACTTAGTTGGGGTACTTTTAATTTGAATGGGCTTTTAACATTTTTTGTCATCAATTAGTGTTAATTTTTGAAATACTTCCTCTATTCAGTTTTATTGTTACACAAGGGCTTTGCACAATAATTAAGAAATGAGTATTTTTGTGTCAAAAAGACCATTATAATTCCTCAAAAGATAAGTGTAAAAGTTAATGAGGATTATGAGGTATGGGGTAGGAAAAAAAGAAAGCCAAAATAGATATTTATATATTTACTTTTTCAAAAATAGAACTTAATAAGTAATTTGAAACGGTTAAATAAGAAAAGTATAACAAGTATGTATGATGAAACGAAAACAAATATTGTCCTATATAATATTCTAATATGCAACATTATTATGGGTGACCATTGATTTTGCATGTACTAGTCCAACTCCATTGTCATTATTGTGTACTGAAATGTTTTTAATCAAATAAGATAAGTTTGAATTCTCTCCTTTTATTTATTGGTATTTTCTTGAATAGTCATCACTTAATTGATAATTTAATTTGTAAATAATCCTATATTTCAAAACTCTTTTATCTGAAATAATGTCAAACTAATTTTATCTTTTGGAATATAATCATATAATAAATCTATAAGTATTTTTCTAAAATAAATTATATGTCTTTATAAATATAATCCATTTTGGATATTTTCACCTTGTTTGCTATAATCCAACAATTAGACTTAGCGTGATAGTATGTATTATATATTTTGGACTTTTAACTACCAACTTAATCTTTTAATTGAGTTAATTCTATCGATATGGTATCAGAGTGAACATGACAAAAAGTTATGAATTTTAACTTTATCTACCAGTCATTTTAAATAGAAAAATTTTCACTATCTATGTGAATAACATGAGTACGTTGTATTCGCACTATTAACTCAAAAGACTCTTGTAAAAAGGAGTGTGATAAATTATACTCCCTCCTATTCAGCTCATGTGTCCCATTTACTTTTATGGTCAAGTCACCTTAATTATCCCATTTCTATTTTTGATATGGATTTTTGACTTTTATGCCCTTATTAACTTTATCCTATTTTCAATTATACCCTCCATTACCCATACTAATTTTCCTTCCTTACATTAAAAAACCCATAATACCACTCTCTTTTCTACCTTTAGGGTCCCACTTTTGACTCTCCTTAAAATCCGTGAAAAGTCAAATGGAACCACTAAGGTGAATAAGAGGGAGTATAAGATAATTATTAGAGTTATTTTTGAAATAATAATATAGTGTTATTTGGGATATTATATGATATAACTCAACAAATATGCACTTCTCTTACATAAACAATTTCAAATTTATGACCTTGAAGAGATTGCTAAGTTGTAAAACAGGGTTCATGATAAAAAAGGTTCTTATCTATTCTACTAAAATATATCTTTCCTTTTACAATATATGGCACAAGTTCACCCACATATGCACTAGTAATGTTGTTATGTATCTAATATCTATCCTTATGGTCCACTTTAATTTAGTAATTCTATATAGTTTTATCTTCAATTTACAAAATATTTTTGTTATGAATCATTTCTTGTTGGTTTAATGATTAGACTAAGAGTTTTAACTTTTTTTAAAATTTTTGGATAATAATAAATACTAAAATATCTCATTCAATCATATAAATTTCTTAATTATGTTATTAAATTCAATAAAAACAACCCTATTATTATAACAATAATATTATCAAGGTTATATATATAAATAACCCTCAAATTAATTAAAAAAAAAAACTTTGGTGAAAGTTATTTAGTTGCATTATGATTAAACAAGTTTGTATTTCTTGTTTAACTTAAATATTAGGGCTAACCAAAAGTATAAACCAAGCCTAAAAGTTTGGATGTTGATGAAGTTTGGAAATTATAAAATCAAAAACATGAATAAACCCTATATTCCTTTCTTAATTATTCATGTTTATTTATTCCTAGAAAATGAACAAGATGACAATCTAAATCTTAGAGTATGCATGTCCTAAGTTATAAAAGATATAATCCTAATATATACTAAAATTTTATCTCTTTATTCCTTTAATTAATTAAACTGGACACAAGTTATCATAAAAGACTAAAGAGTCGTAGTCAACATTTGAATTGTATAAATGAAATCAAACAACAAAAACATGTGAAAACAATTTCATTAACGAAAATGTTACAAACTCAACAGACGACTAAAAAAAGTAAGGGTACAGATTCAAAGGGACAGATCGAGTAATAAGCACTTACAAGTGCCTTGTTGGCAGCTCCAAGGGTTGAGATAGCAGTAGCCATTTCAATCCAACGGTAGAGATCCAAACAACGCTAAAGAGTAAGTGAAGGGGATTATGTTATGAAAGCTCTTGAGAATTCCTGAGGGAATGTGAGACAAATGAAATGGGAAGACTTATAGCAAGTTATGATATTGTGTTTTTTTTTTTGAAGATTGGATTTTCAATCCTTGCCACAAATTCAAGATTACACTACCGCCATGTGGCGATATTTGATTTGTTCATCACTACATAGCCAAAATTTAGTCCCTTTGAGGCTTAAGGCTAGGAATTCATCTCACTTCTTATTCACTTTAATTTTATCACTACCACCTTCTCTTTTGGTTTTGCCTATTTTCTCATTCATTTCTTGTCCACAAATCTTATATTTCACATCCATATGATTAATTAGTCATGTGTAAAACACAATTCAAAACAATTTCAGTGTGAGTTGTATAACTCAACTAATACAATTATTAAATATTAGTATAAAAACTTGTGCAATTTACGAAACTATGAGTATGAAATATATAAATATCAAATCTTATTTAGCTTTAATTATTAAATAATTAAAATTTAAATTAGGTAAATATTACTATGTAATCAACTATTATTCACTAAAATAATTTAATTTGTGAAGACTCCATAAGAATGAATTTTTGTCATTCTTCAGCATTTTTATTTTGTAATTGGTTTTTTTTTTTTTCCTAATTTATGGGAACTTCTCGATGAATAAGATAACCAATTAGCCACCAAAAACTTGAAAGGAATTTGAGAGGATGTACGTGTGAGGCTCATTGACAAAAGGGTTACAATCTAAGCATTATGTTGAAAATGAGAGAAGAATTAAAGGGAAAGAGATATTGATAGATATTAGATAACATAAAACATAGAAGTTTTCAAGCGATAATGGATTTTAAAAATAACTTTCACTTTCGACAAGTAGCATACAAAAATATAAGGTATTTTTGTGCGAGACCGTCTCTTAATTAGACAACTTCAAAATAAGGAGTTCATATTCTAATTATTGTATTTTAGTTGTCCTATTCAATTTATGTATGGAGAACGTCTTATGGTGAAACCGTTTCACTCAAAAATTTGTGAATATATAAAGAAAATATGAAAGAGAAACTCTTACTCATAAATGTATATAAATCATCATCATCGTACCCAGCGCACCCTGCTCATTGAAAACTATGATCAGAGTTTGGAAAGGAAAGAAAGATGGCAGCTCATACCCATAGAGGAGAGTGCGGTCAAAGAGTCCATCGGTTCGAGAAAGGTCTTCAAAGAGAGAGTCATAAATGTATATAAATATAGAAGGAAATTAATGCTTTTTTCCTACGGGGTTTTTAATATGCCGGAGAGATGCATTCGATGTCCCTTTAATACTTTTGGTCTCTTCTTAGAGACTTTATTTTATCAATAAAATTTCCCACTTTTAAAAAAAAATAGAAGGAAATTAATATTGATTATTTAACTCTAATAGATAATTGTTTAATTAGTTTTGATTAATTCTAGGGTAAGGATAATCTCCTATAGATGAGAGGAAGATGAAAAATTGATAATCTTATAGATAATGAGAACTAAGCTTCAATCATAAGGCAAAAAGGAAAGTTTAGTGAATGACCTATCCTATATGATTCAGTATTAAGGCTACAAAGATTTAATATTTTTTGTAAGCGGTAAGAATATCTAAGATTTATTTTATTTATGCAATTATTTTGAATCTAATTCTTTAATGTGACAAAAAGTCTCTCTAACAATACATGTGTCTAATAGATTAGCGTTGGCTTCATCATTTGTTGGTTTGGATCCACCCATTTCATAAAGCCATAAAGCCCAAATTCGATTTTAAAAAAAAGTGATATCTTATGATTCATGAACCTCTTTCAATATATGAAATCATGAAAATTAGAAATAAATCAGTATTTTTTGAAAAAAAATATTCATAAATAAGATTCTGTTAAACTTATATTCAAAAATAAACGCCTCCAATCTAATGTTAATGGTTGGTTTTTTTTCGTTGTTACTAATAGTGGACCATTACTAAAGTGAGTTAAAGGAAGTCAGCTCAGCAATCACTCGCTGTTACTAACAGTGGGCCATTAACATCCAAATTTAACAATAATAAAAAAAGTTAACAAAAGTCAACTCAATTGCCCCCAATTAGTAATTGCAGCCAATTACTTGACTAAATATTGTTGGTTCAACTTAAGGAATGGCCCGCTGTTAATAACAGCAAACGAATTTTTAGCTGACTTTTTATACTCATTCTTAATTATGGCCCGCTATTGTTAAATGCGAACACATCCAAACCTTAGAATCGGATTGAAAGGCGCTTATTTCTTAAAATAAGTTTACTCCAAACTTATTTTTTAACTTTTTTTTTTATCTAAATTTACTTATTAATTTCGAATTTTCTGAAATCGCCAATGATGGGCTTAAAGATAGAAAATGAAGCTAATAGCACATCACAACATGTGAAATTTGAAAAACGTAAGCTAAAAAAAATAAATTAATTAAATAAACTCAAAATCAAAGTATTTTCAAAAGTAAGCGTGAAAACCTCAGACCTATAGTTTAGAGTTGTTCGCAATTACTAACTGCGAACAACCATAAAAGACAAAATAGTTGTTTGCAGTTAGTAATATTCAACTAATACAACAACATTACTTCAAAATCCAACATAAAGCTATAAAAACAATTAAAAATTACCTTCAATGCTTATAGATGATTAAGATTAGTCTTGATTTAACAACTAGAAACCTACATTTGAAAAAATAAACAAATTTAGTTAAAACCCTAAAAACCAAAATATACACCAAAAAAACACAAAAAAATTTACCTTTGAGCAAGCTAGAGTATCCCACACTAATTTTGAAGTGCCAAATTGAAAGAGGAATGCAAGATTTGATGGAATGAATCAATGGTTTTAGAGGGAGAATGTCGAATGAAGTTAGGGTTTTGCAAAATGGGTAAAATGTGAACAAAAGAAACTGACCTGCGTTTTTGTAGAATAGGCTTGTTCGCAGTTACTAACTGCGAATAGCATATAAAACAAAATAGTTTTTCGCAGTTACTAACTGCGAACAACTAGTTTGTCTTATATGTTGTTCGCAATTAGTAACTGCGAATAGCTCCAAAGCACAGCTTTGGGGTTTTCACGCTTACTTTTGGGATTTTTTTAAAACTTGATTTATTTAATTATTATTTTTTTTTGCTCAAGTATTTCAAATTTTCGCCATATAGAAATAGCAGCCCAATAAGAATTGTTGTCGGTTAAAACAATTTGATTTCATAATAAAGAGTTATATAACAACAACATAATTAGAAGTGTTCAAAACAGATTTCATAACTCAATATTGTGAGAGGACTTTGTTTATTAGTCCCAAACCTAAATAAAGGTGAAGAGGTGGACGATAGATTTTTGATTACCAAATCAATTTAACATAATAATAATAAAATTAGAAGTGTTCAAAACAGATCTGATAACTCGATATTTACCCAACATTATAACCGAGTTCAACTTGCTCGGACTTCAAATTGCATTTAAAATTATGTAAACATTAATGTGAACGCAAGACCCTATTTTAAACCTACCTGTTACACATGACCCGAAATCAACTTGATGACTATAATAAACACCTCTAAACGCAATACTTGTAATTTGTAAGGATTCTTTGATTTGGGTCTTATATTGTTATATTATATGTGGCAAAAGAAAGAAGTAAAGGATGCTTAACAAGAAAACTATTTTACATTTATTTTTTTCTATAATCATAAAACTCATTTCTAATAATATTATTAAAGTCAGGAACAAAGAAAAAATAATTGTGCAAGTGACAAAAGCATTTCTCCTAATTAGTTTAATGGTATTTTGAAAAATCATCATGGAAATTTTTATGAAAAGTGGAAACAATTATCAATTTAATTAAAAGGTCATAAAATTAGTAGGGAGCGGCAAATGTAGAAAAAATTATAAATCACTCATGACCCACATAAATGATTATAAAAGAGGTTCCAATTATCACTCATTGCCTTAAAATTATGTTCTATGAACCTACAACAACTATAAAACAATGCATCTAGTCTCATTGATGATTGATATTTATTGTGATTTAATCAAAATAACTCCATTTTAGTCCTAATAAGTAGTTAATGTAATTTCAGCTATTCTTGTGGGAGATCGTTTTTCAAAAAGACAATATTAAAATAAGAAGCCCAAATTCTTATTATTTAATTTGTTGTTAATTACGTTATTTAGGCAATAAATCTAATACATCTCTTGGAGAGACCGTCTCTCATAATAATTTGTGATTTATTTTACATAAGTATTAATTTGATAAAAACATTTATATTCCTAATAAGTACCTACCGTCTCTCATAATAATTTGTAATGTATTTTATAAAAGTATTAATTTGATAAAAACATTTATATTCCTAATAAGTACCTAAGGGCTATTTGTAAAGAGTGGATATTAATTAGTGTTTTTCGATTACAATTTGACATAATTAGTTGATTTGTATAGCAAATGATTGTTGGGTGAAGCTGTATTCTGGAGTTTTTAACTGATTTGACCAGTAAAAAAAATATATTTGAAAAATTAATTATTGATTGTTAGTTATTTATTAAAGAAAAGTGGATAAAAGGCTAAAAGCTAGTATGAGCCTTTCATTTTAGCCTTTCAATTTTAGTTTGGAAATCAATTTATCAGTTGGATTAAGAAACATTTATAATTCACTAATTTTTACGGTTCAACCGATCAAAAATTAAAAAGCTAAAATATGCACACCAAAACATTTGTTACCACTACTCATGAATTTGGTAGTTTGCAAAGCAATTTTAGCAAAATAAAGCAACAAAAAGGGTGACATCATTATAATTAAACAACTTATATATCTATATACTCCTATATCTTACTTGACCATCTTGACAATTGAGCATTGACAAAACCTAGAATTTGGAAAATCAAAGTCAAAATTTCTTTATAAAATCTTGAATGTAATACTTTCTCAGTCTTTGGTAGGAGGCTTGATTGGCGGAATATTCAATTTTTGTAGAGTCAATCCAATTAGCTTTACTCCTATTATTGGTGATCTTTCAATTTCCTTGTTGGGTCATCAATATGTGCGAATCATTAGGATCGCAATCCTACCGATTCTAACGAGCGAAATCTTTTGTTCGGATTGTCGTAATTTAACCTGCATTCTATACTTAGTGTCCATTCAGGTGTTTGGATGGATTTTCGGGTATATAATATAGAGTATACACACAATTGCTTTTTCAAATTTTCATTGACAAACAACAAAGCCTTCTTTATCATTACAAACACAAACAAGATAACAAGATGATATTTGGCATTATGTACAAGAAACAATTGAGTTACACTTTAGAGAACACTACAACTACTTCATACTACTAGCACAAACAGCTTAATAAGCCCAAGGAAGCCCGCAGTTTTTATCGATAAGGTGAACGATTAAGGACTCAAGTCGGCATTCGATCTAAAGCTTCGTAGACATGTCTCATCGTTGGCCTTTTTTCAGGGCTGCTATGGACACAAGCCACAGCAATTTTCAGAACATGGATTATCTCGTCTTCCTTGTCCGCCTCCTGAGCTAAATACGGGTCTAAAACATCAGTAAAAGGCTTCTTATCGTCAATGCATTGCTGAATCCATTGAACGAGGTCCATTTCTGAGGTGCCCATTTGAACCAAAGCAGATTTTCCGGTTATCAATTCGAGTAAGATTACCCCATATGAGTAAACATCCCACTTTTGTGATGGTTTCACAGATTTAAGGGATTCCGGGGCTTGGTAGTAACAATGTGCAATCGAAACAGGTACACTCCCGACTTCTAATGGTGCCGTTCCTGCTTGGTTTTGTGGGGTTTTATCAGATGTCATCCTACAGGATTTTAGTGTAGGAGTTCCCCCAGCAATGTTAGCAAGGCGCCCTAGTCCTAAATCAGCAATTTTAGGTTCCATCTCCTCTCCGAGCAGTATATTGCTTGAGCTTAAATCCCCATGAACATATTTTTTTGGGCTGAATTCATGCAAGTACACTAAACCTCTAGCAATGCCTTTGGTTATTTGTACTCGGGTCGACCACGAAAGTGGAGCGAATGTGTCGATTCCCGGCTTCCCTATTGATAATATCACACAATAATCAATTAACATTAGCCAACAACAACACAACATTTCATTAACATAATGCCGAGTCCCACCTAGACGGGTTTAAAGATCAGATGTACGCAACCTTACCCTTGTTAGCGATAACAAAGAGGTTGTTTCTGATTGACCCTTGGTAACAAACATCTGCAATTTCACATTAAGTGCAAATGAGTTGGATGCCTTACCATGTAAAGCATTGTCTAGGCTTCCATTAGGCACATAATCATATATAAGCAACTTCTCATCAATAGACCAATAATAAGCCCTTAACGTGACAATATTTGGATGCCTTAGCTTCCCAATTGCTTCAACCTCAATTTGAAATTCCTTAAACCTTTGGGAGTTTCCCTCACCTAATCTCCTCACAACCAAGGTAAGTCCATCTTCAAGCACTACTTTGTATACAATGCCAATCCCACTCTTCCCAAGCACGAAAGTGGACGCTTTAAGAAGTTCATCTAGATCAAACGCCACTTGAGAATCCAAAGGAACTAAATCATTTTGTTCAATGATCTCCGATAGCGTTTCGGACACTTCTTTTGTGAAGCAACACCACTCCCCACTTTCCCTCCTTAGCTTATCATCATTGTTCTTACAAAGACAAACCCTAGTGTAACAATAAGACAACAACCACCCAATTAAGCAAATTCCAACTATATCACTCACTACAATGGCTACTAAAGCACCCTTACTAAGCCCTTTCCCCTTATTCTTCCCACCAATGTTACTATTCCCTTGAGGTGAATGATCACTTGAGAAAGGGTCCGAAGACGGTGAGGCTAAAGAACCATTTGATGAACAAGGGTTCTTCAATGGAGGGCCACAAAGACCAGGGTTCCCTATAAATGCAGTTGGTCCTCTATTCATAAGGGCACCATTTTGTGGAATTGGCCCACTCAAATTGTTATAAGTTAGATCAATATAAACCTTCTCAGGAACCTCACCAAGACTCTCAGGGATTGTACCACTAAACAAGTTATGAGAAAAATCAACATTTCCTTGTAAATTAGACAAGTTCCCCAAATCATTAGGGATTGACCCATTAAACATATTGTAAGAAAGATCAAATTTCTCTAGGGATTTCAAAACCCTCCCAAACCCATTTGGTAGACTCCCAATAAAATTGTTGTGACTCAAAACAAGACTCTTTAACCTCTTACATTGAAGAATTGAAGAGGGTAAAGACCCATTAAAGGAATTTTGGGACAAATCCAAAATTCTTAGGAATTTAAGGTTCCCAATTTCATTAGGTACATGCCCATATAATGAATTACCAGAAAGAATTAGTTTTTGAATGCCTTGAGCTTGGAATAAATCAAGTGGTAAAGGGCCATAAAGACTATTATTCCTCAAATTAACATGCACCAAATTAGAAAGATTACCAAAAGAAGAAGGAAAATTACCCACAAGTTTTTTCATAGGAATGCTAACAGAAGCAACTTTTTGATCTTTACAAGTGATTCCATTCCATAAACATGGCATCTCATCAGATTTGTTCCAATTGCTTAAAGACCCAAATGGGTCTTGAATTATGGATTGTTTGAATGTAAGAAGTGCTAAACCTTCTTCATTTATGCAATTTACTAAAGATTTTGAGTTAAAGAGAAGAATAAGAATAACCCATGAATTGAAGTGATACATTTTGCTAACTATTTGAAGGGTAGCTAGAAGAACATGGAGAAATTTGACTTAACTGAAAGAGAATGAGATGAGTTTATCAAAGAGTAGGCTTTGGGAGAGAAGAAAGTGAGAAAGGGTATTACAAGCATTGGGAAGATGGAATACTGTGAAGGAGGTAGAAGAACACATGAAAAGACCTGAGAGGAAAAGTTGAATGAAGGAGCACCCATTTTTCTACCGTTATTGAGGAATTCTCGCTAAATAACGGTAAATAAGGCTGATTTGTGAAGTTAATAAATTACCTTTATATAGTAGAATTGATAAGGTGAAAGTTTGTGATTTTAATTTATCCTTTTAAATTTTATTTATTTTATTTATTTATTTTTTTATTTTTTTGGTGATTTATAAATCACGGTTATTGATTAATAATTATTTTTCAACATCATTGATTTTTTTCACAAGTGATGCTAATATGATTTTGGCATGATAATTTAGAAATTAAAGAGAATATAATAATTAAAGTGGTGAAGTTATATCTAAAAATAAAAATATAGGAGTAGTAAATTTATTAAAATAAATTAAAATATAAAATATAACAAATTAAAATACAAGAGAGGAGCAATCCTTTATTTCTCCAAAGTAATGCGACTAAAATTTCAATTTTATTTTTTAAAGTATGGTTTATGTATGATTATTTTTTTGTGGGGAATTAGAGTAGATAAAATTATTGATAATATCGACGTTTATAGCTTGTAGGCTTTAATAAAATCGTAAATGTTATTAGTCGCTCTATAAACTAAAATCGTTAAAATTATCAGCTATTTTTTAATTATTTAATGTAAAATAAAAAATGTTCAAAAAGAGTATATAATATTATCTCATATAATTCAATCCAGCTCGACTCGGTTTGGCTTAGCGAGCGTATGCTTATGACTTTACCCAAAGTGATTGAATGTTCGTATTATATTCCCTCAGGCCTCAGTTATTGTAAGTTGTCTGATTTGGTTTTTTATAGTAATACTATTTATTGATCTCTTTTAATTTATATTTTTCACTTTATCTGAACGTCAAAATATAGTTAAGTGAGTTTAAATTGTTTGATTCGTCTTAATGTAAATTTTATTAATATTAAATTTTTATAGTTTTTAATCATGCACAATTAGAGATTTTTAAAATTAAATTAGTGCATTGGATAGTGTGCCGAAATTAAATGGTACAACTTAAACGTATGAAGGAAGTATAAACTAAGTTCATAATTTTTATACTCCGTACGTCACTGATAACGGATACTTGATTGTATAAACACTTGAAACAAAATTATTGTTAATCATCCAATCAACTTAAAATTACTAACATTAATCGAGATTATATAAAATAAAACTGATTATATAAATATTTGATACAAAATCATTACAATAAATATATACTTCTATTATGAGAACTAGTAGTATTTTTTAAAAATCGATGACAATGTAGTAAAAATATGAATTAGCTATCCATAAAAAAACAATTAAACACCATCTCCACTTAGTTGCAATGCAACTAGGACAAATAACTTGATAAAACAAGCTCTTAGGATCATAAATCATACGATTAATTAAAAGGATTGAAAATTTCAATGTGGTATCTTTACAAAGATTTACCGCATATAATTATTAAATTGTTTAATGTTTAATTGTTGTATTTATTAAACTAAATATCATACAATTGCTAAATGGATTTCTTTACAAAGATTTGTCGCATGAAATAATCTAAATAGTTAATTGCTATTTTTATTAAACTAAATGAAATAAATTAAAGTTGATTATATTCTATTACATATGCCATAAATTATACAAAAAATTCAAAATACTAAAAAAGCACTCAATTTCTCTTTCTGAATAATTCAAAAGGAGAGATGGTATACTTTAAAGGGAAAGAAAAAAAAAATGAACTTAAAAGATTGGATCATTCCATGTGATATTCTTCGAAAATGCCACATGAAATAATCAAATTTTTTAATTACTATATTTATCGAATAATCAAAACTGTTAATTGCTATATTTATTAGGCTAAATAAGTTAAAGTTGATTTGATTCTATTACATGATATATAAAATATAAAAATTTCGATTAGTATAACATGTCTATCATCAAATTAGTATAGTATAATTATATTTTAATTATTAATAATAATAATAATAATAATAATAATAATAATAATAATAATAAGAATAATAATAATCATTATTATTATTATTATTATTATTATTATTATTATTATTATTATTATTATTATTATTATTAATATTTTTAATATGCAAATTTCAATCTAAAAACGATAATATTTTTTTAAAATCATAATAATTTTTTATATTTAAAAAAAAATTCATACATTGCATGAGATTTTATACTAGTACTATTAATTTTGAAGGAAAATGACAAATGACAAAAGTATAAGAATCTTGCTATTAGATGACAAAAATAGTTTCCCTGTTAGTATATATCATTATGTATGCCTAATTTGGAATATAACATTTGATTGCAAATGTTAGTATATGACTTTAAAAACATTTCAAATATAATATTTATTATGCATGCCTCATTTAAGTGTGAGTCTAATTAGCACAATTAAAAAAAATTGACTCTACATTAATAGATGTTGTACTTATATAAAAATTGATATGTATTTTTTTAAATGTCTATAAGAATATATAATTGAACCAGATAAAGGAAAATTAAATTAAATTAATAATATAATAAGATGGTATTAATTAACTTAGAGTGTATAAATAATTGTAAAAAAAAAGTCTTTTTAAATTGATTTTTTGTGAATGTGGAGTAGTTTATCAGAAGTGTTAATTATGTATTAAAATTAGAAAAAAATATATTATATTAGTTTTGTAAGATATTTCCAACAAATCAAAAAGATTTAAATCAAATATTTGATTTATATTACCCATGTTAGATATGTATATGATTTTTTTAATATGTTTAATTTGATTTACTTAAATAAATATTTACATTATACTCAATTAATAGAAAATTACTTTATTTTTTTATCCTAAAAAATTGTAAATTAATAAGATCTATTAACGTATTGATTACTCAATATTTTAAAAATGACTTTAAACACATGACCATCAAACTTCATAAACTCAAATTACAAGTTTTAAATATTCAAGAATTACATTTGCGCATGAGTATTCATAAATGTTAAATTTCATAAAACCATGCATTACATGGGTATTGTACTAGTAAACTATAAAGCATTTAGATTTGTCATATTACTGTTTAACTTTATCATGTAGATATATTATATATTTATAGGCTAGAACTTATAAGAGATCGCCTCAAAAATAATAAAAAAAATTAATTTTGACTTAAAAAATATCTATTTTAATTTTAAAGTGATTAATTTAAATTCAAAATAAACTTTAATTAATGGATCAATTAAAATTAAAAATTATAATTTTGATTTAAAAGTGATTCAATTCCGACATTAAAATTACCATACTTACAAATTTGTAATCTTAAATGGATCAATTATTTTAATGTCTTTAATTTCAATGCGAAAGTAATCAATTAAGATCTTAAAGTGATTATATAAAATGATCAATTAAATGATGAGTTTAATTTTAAAAGAAATTAATTTTGACCTTAAAATTATCAATTACTAATTGCACAGTAAGGCGGTTTCTCGCAAGACCTGTTGATAATTATAAACAATTATTAAAGCATAGGCTATTTGTGAGAGCTTAGTAACATCTATCCATTGGATTTTTAATCAGCTGACAAATTAATGATTAATTGATATATTAAATATATTTTTTATAGTTACTTGGTGAATAATAAATACATATAATACTATCGTAGGTGGGTAATTTACTCGGTGGGTAAACAAAGTTTTTCCATCTGTGATAGATGTCAATTAATCACCAAAAAAAATTTCAGCCTAAATATTAATGACCTGTTTGGTAATTAATATTAAATGGTAAGAATAATAATGAAAAGTTGGTGTATTTTTAGTAGGAACATATCTTGACAAGTTTAATTTTTATGCTTATTGTCGTTAAATATTTTCATTTTCTTTACAAAATTCATTATAATACATTATCAATTGAAGACTTTGGTATTAAATGGTAATGGGAATTGTGAATAAAAAACTTTATAATCAAATATTCATTACCGTGGGAATGACATAGATAAGATCTCACTTGATTATATTCTAACATATAGATTAAGAATATAATTCAAATTAAAAGTGATTGATAAATAGTGTTCAAAAATCAAATGAAACAGTAATTATAAATAGAAGAAAGTATAAAATTTATACTACAAATTATTTTTATAGCCACCAATTAGTATCGATAATGAAACCAATAATGATAAAATTGTTGTGTACTTAAAGTTGATTTGTAAGCGTAATGAGTGACCTTTTTCCCATAGTTTGGTTCAAAGACCAGCGAAGGGGTATTTACGATGCAAGCTGTTAATTGGGCCGGAATCGGATTAAAATATTAAATGGAATAGCGTGGATTAAAGCCCCTTTAAATATGACCTGCCTATCCCGTTTAAAAAATTCATCCAATGATTTTAATTTTAGTCCTAATATATATATATATATATATATATATATATATATATATATATATATATATATATATATATATATATATGTTATGCGACAGCGGAAGCAAGTTCATCGAACAATAATGAAATAATAAGAAAATTCAATGCAAAATAAGAAATTGACATGAGAGATTTAACGTGGTTCACTATCAATGTGATAGTTACATCCACCGGCACCAAGATCAAATAATTTCTCTATGATTGCAAAGAATTAGAAGATGAATCTCAATCACACTCACAAATTAATGGTTCTCTTGTGATCTCTCTTAATTTTGTGAATCATCATATATTAATCCTAAAATGGGAGTTTATATACTAATGCCCAATAAAAGGAAGTTATTACATAATAAACACAAAGTAATCGTCCCAAAAGACACCTCCCGTGAAAAGAAACCGCCATTTCACGAGCCGCGAAATGGAGACAGAACGCATTTCGCGCCCCGCGGACTGAGGCAGCAGCTTCTCCGTGCCCCGCGGATTGAGGCAGCAGCTTCTCCGCGCCCCGCGGACCTCCTCTTTGACCCATACTCATCTTCTTCAATGGTGTTTGCTAGTTTGAGTCACCATTAACAACAATCTCCACCTTGACGAAAACTCGTATTCAGCAAACGATCTCATCAACACAAAGTGAACATATCTCAAGCCAAAACCCGATGTAAAGCTCATGCATAAGCCGTACATCCCGATAAGTCTTCAACCAAGACTCATCCCGACAAGTCTCCAACCAAGACCTATCACATACTTGTCACCAAGTATAACAACTCATAATGTTTCACCTACATCACAAGCCCCGGGCAAGCTCTACCTTAAGGCCAACATGCCTACAACAGGAGCTCCCTAACACCGCCCCTAAGGGCCTACTACATCATATAGTAATCAATATTTAGCAAGTCCAAGCAATGTTTAAACTTACTAAATGGAACAGACTTAGTAAACAAATCAGCTGGGTTGTCAGCGGTCCCGATCTTCTTTACCTTTACCTTCTTGTCACTATGCAAGAAATGATACCTGACATCAATGTGCTTGGTCCGATCATGGTGTACTTGGTCTTTAGCTAAGCAAATGGCACTTAGACTATCACAATACACCGTAGAAAAATCCTGTGCGATACCCAGTTCACCTACAAGGCCTTTGAGCCATATGGACTCCTTAGCTGCAGAAGTTAAAGCCATGTACTCAGCTTCAGTAGTAGACAACGTAACCGAAGACTGCAATGTAGATTTCCAACTAACCACATAACCACCCAAAGTAAACACATACCCGGTCACCGACCTCCTGGTATCCACATCAGCTGCATAATCAGAATCACTATATCTAGTTACCAAACACTCCTACATTCCCATACACAAGACCAATATCAGTTGTCCCTCTTAAATAACGAAAAATCCTTTTCACCCCCTACCAGTGCTCTCTCCCAGGTCGAGCCATGAACCTACTCACAACACTAACAGCGTGCGCAATATCCGGCCTAGTACAGACCATAGCATACATCAAACAACCAACAGCGTTGACATAAGGGACTCTAGACATATACGCCAACTTCTCCTCAGTTTGAGGTGACATAGACAAAAACAATTTGCAGCTCACAGATGTTGGTGTACTTATAGGCTTCGACTTCTCTATCCCAAAACGAGATAAAATCTTTTCGATGTAACTTTTCTGAGTCAAGAAAAGCTTACCTCTAGCTTGATCCCTATAGATCTCCATACCCAAAATCTTCTTAGTTGGACCCAAATCTTTCATGTCATATTCCGAGCTAAGCAACTCTTTAAGTCTAGCAACATCCGATTTATTCTTTGTGGCAACAAGCATGTCATCAACATATAACAACAAATAAATCATGGAACCGTCATCCAACTTACTATGATACACACAACAATCATACGAGTTTCTATCAAAACCATGCGAAACAATAAAAGAATCAAACCTCTTGTACCACTGCCGAGGGGATTGCTTAAGTCCATACAACGATTTTAGCAATCTGCATGCATAGTGCTCTTTTCCTGGGATTTCGAATCCCTCGGGCTGCTTCATCAAAATCTCCTCCTCCAAATTGCCATGAAGGAAAGCCATCTTAACATCCAGCTACTCCAGCTCAAGGTCAAAATGTGCTACAATCGACAATAGCACACGAATAGAAGTATGTCGAACCACTGGTGAGAATATCTCCACGAAGTCAACCCCTTCTACCTGACTGAACCCCTTTACAACTAGCCTAGCTTTAAAACGAACTTTCTCAGATTTAGATGATCCTTCTTTCTTCTTAAAAATCCACTTGCACCCTACAAACTTTCTCACCTCTGGTACCTTCACAAGTTCCCACACTCTGTTCTTGTAAAGAGACTGCATCTCTTCACCCATTGCAGCAAGCCATTGCACCAACTCACTACAACGAATTGCTTGTTTATACGTGGCAGGTTCATATGACTCTACATCATCAGCTACACTCAATGCATAACCTGTCAAATTCTCAACAAAGCAATTTCTTCCTTCCATCTCTTCAATCAACCTAACAGGCTAACTCGTCTAGGTCTCTCAAGAATGGTGTCAGATTAACTAGATGACCCCTGATTATACTGCTCCACCTCCTCCCCAGAGTTAGGAGAGGATGGAACAACCTCAGGTTCAGGATTACTCGGCACTAGAGCCTCAACATCATGATCAATAAATTGCACTCAAGGTAAATCAGCAATTGATGACTGATGTACCTCAAGTACTCCATCTGTCTGCAGCAAGTTCTGCCCTTCCTTTCCCAGATCAGAAGACTCCGAGCTCTTCTTGGAATACACGGTGCTCTCATCAAAAGTGACATCCCTACTAAGAATGACCCGACCTTCCGAAGGTGAAAAGATCCTAAACCCTTTCACACCATCACCGTACCCAACAAAACACCCTTTCTTCGCTCGTGGATCCAGCTTACCCTCACTAACATGATAATAAGCAACATAACCAAAGATCTTCAAGTTAAAGACACTAGGCAACTTACCACTCCAAATCTCAAATGGAATTCCGAAATCAATTCCCGAATGCGGACCCCTATTGATGATATAACAAGCTGTCATCACAGCTTCACTCCAATACCTCCTCCCAAGCCCTGCATTAGAGAGCATGCATCGAACTCTCTCAAGAAGTGTCTGATTAACCCGCTCTGCAACACTGTTCTGCTGTGGTGTCATGCTGACGGTATGATGCCGACCAATACCCTCATCTGCACAGAACTGATTAAACTCTTCTTTGCAAAACTCTAGCCCATTGTCTGTTCGTAGCTTCTTGATCTTCCTACCCTGTCGATTCTCCACCAAAGCTTTCCATTGCTTAAAAGCTTTGAAGGCCTCATCCTTTGACTTAAGCAACCTAAATCCATGTGTATCGGGATTTGTCATCTACAAATGACACAAAATAGCGGAAACCTCCCATACCTTCAACCCTAGATGGACCCTAGCAATCTGAATGGATATAATCGAGCACTTGATCAGTAATGTGAGCACCCTTGTTGAACTTTGACCTGTGTTTCTTCCCAAACATACAATGCTCACAAAATTCAAGGTTATAGAGGGTGTTCCTCTTGATACCTTTAAGTACCAACTCCGAACCTCGGTAAATGGACAACTCCCCATCCGAAAACACTCCATTGTACCCCAAATCATCCAAGGTACCTAACGAAATCAGATTCTTCCCCAAAGCAGGGACATGCCGCACTCTAGTCAATGTCATCTTTCGCCCATCACTAGTCCTCAATCTCATGGACCCAATACCCGTAATCTTACAAGGTGCGTTGTTACCTACAATAACATTACCCCCATTGCAAGACTCATACGTGTCAAACCAATCTCGACGCGGACTCATATGGAACGAACACCCCGAATCTAGAACCCAATCATCAGAAAGATCCCCAGTCTTAGCAGAACTCACTAACGCCAAGTCTTCCTCCGAATTATAGTTCTCATTCGGTTTTTCTTCAACTACAGCAGCTTGGGACTTGCTCTTCCTCACCGGACAATTAACCCTAAAGTGACCCGGTTCCTTGCAGTAATAACAGGTCTTCCCCGCAGTCTTACCAAGTCCCTCATTGCCGTTTCCAGCACCCGACCCAGTATTGTTGCCCTTGTTAACCCCCTTTTTCTTTTTAAACTTCTCAGACTTAACAAACAACCCACTGCCACTCCCCGTTATCACCTATAACTTTCTGACGAAGTTCCCTAGTATGAAGTACTGCCTTCACTTCTTCTAAGGTCAGTGAGTCTTTACCAACAACAAAAGACTCAAGAAAAATCTCATAGCTAGACGGTAGAGACACAAGTAAAATCAACGCAGCATCCTCATCATCTATTTTAATATCTAAGTTACGCAAATCTAGTAAAATAGAGTTAAGTTTTTCAAGATGTTCCCGTAAGGGAGTACCTGATTGCATTCGGAAGCTGAACAACCGCTGCTTCAGCAATAATTTGTTGGTCAACGACTTAGTCATATACAATGACTCCAATTTCATCCATAGTTCCGCCGATGTAGCCTGATCAGCGACCTCCATGATGATATGATCATCCAAACTTAGCAAAATGGTAGAATGAGCCTTTTTCCTCCATTACTGCTAATTGCCCGTCAGTTAACTTGTCTTCCGACCCCCAGTAGTAATTTTTGAAGCCAACAGATGCCAGATTTGCTGTTGTTTCAACAAAGCCTTCATTTCTATTTGCCATACCCCGAAGCTATTTTTCCGGTAAGTTTCTCGATTCTTATTGTAGAATCTCCAGTCATTGTTTCACTCAAAAACTCTCCAAGGACTTAAACCTGAGCTCTTGATGCCAATTGTTATGCGACAGCGAAAGCAAGTTCGTCGAGCAATAATGAAACAATAAGAAAATTCAATGCAAAATAAGAAATTGACACGAGAGATTTAACGTGGTTCACTATCAATGTGATAGCTACATCCACCGACACCAAGATCAAATAATTTCACTATGATCGCAAAGAATTACTAGATGAATCTCAATCACACTCACAAATTAATGGCTCTCTTGTGATCTCTCTCAATTTTTTGAATCATCATATATTAATCCTAAAATGGGAGTTTATATACTAATGCCCAATAAAAGGAAGTTATTACATAATAAACACAAAGTAATCGTCCCAAAAGACACCTCCCGTGAAAAGAAACCGCCATTTCACGAGCCGCGAAATGGAGACAGAACGCATTTCGCGCCCCGCGGACTGAGGCAGCAGCTTCTCCGTGCCCCGCGGATTGAGGCAGCAGCTTCTTCGCGCCCCGCGGACCTCCTCTTTGACCCATACTCATCTTCTTCAATGGTGTTTGCTAGTTTGAGTCACCATTAATAACAATATATATATATATATATATATATATATATATATATATATATATATATATATATATATATATATATATATATATATATATATATATATATATTTCATAATTTCGAATTTAAAAAAAAATGTGAAAATAGTTTCATGACTACCAAACTCAATAATGATCGGACCCAACCCTTTACTTCAAAATCCGTTAATGACTTAATTTGTTATCAATGCCCACTTTAAAAGTAATTTGAACTTTAAACTGTTGGGTTGACAACGAACGAATCGAATCAGTTCAACAAACATAAAAATATAAATATTTAAGCCAACTTATAAACTAGTATTATTGATTCCTCCTTTAAAAAAAACATCTCAACATAAATATAAGCCACATATATCTATATATCATAATTGCAAGTACTTTTTCCATTTTATAATATTTATATGGGAAAATATATAGGAAAATATCACTATGCAAGTATTATGAAATATAAGTTGTCACGTAGTTCTAGTAATAAATTTCTGTGCTGCAGACAATCAGACGAGGTTGTTGATGTCACATTAAACATAGTATTTCGTAGTTTACGAATACTACGTAAGACTTGGATATCCTTAATTCATGACTAGATTATTCACCCTTCTACTACGTGGACTCTTTCACTTTTGGCATGTGTACTCTTTTCTTTTGCACTATTAACGGCAATTTTATTTTTATTATCCACTTCTACTTTCATTCAAATGTTCTAATAAATTTGTTATTAAGCTCGCATATAATAACTTTCGTAAAGTAGAAGAGTTGATTGGATGCAAATTTGATGAGGTTCTATCCTAAAATCAATTGATATTGGGAGTAGTCCATCAAGTACTACCTATGTTCCGTTTTAACTGCAACATAGCAACTTTGCACAATATTTAAGAAACGCCTTTTTCAAAGCAAAATAATAATTTTACCCCATTTCACATGGGTAAGTTTGACAATAATATGTGGGAAAATGAATAAAATAGGGATAAAATAGGGCATTCTATAGTTGTTTTTTGCCAAAAAGAATAATATTGCAAGTAATATATAAAACATTTGAAAATGAAAAGTGTTTCAAGTAAATTAAAACGGATGAAGTATATATATTAGTCAACATCTCTCTAATTATTCAATATGAAATCGGGTTATTTTCCAACAGTTCAAGCAAATTTCATGTGTAATATATATCAATCTCAAATCTGATTAATTTCGATTTTTAAGTGTGTGCATTAATATCTTGACAATTTGATTTTGAAGTTACACACGATGAGGTTGAGTAATTTCCATTAATTGAGTTGATTTTAAACAAGTAGATTTGATATGGAGTATCCCTTTAGATATTTTACCTTTTATATATTTTCTCCCCAATTACTTTTAATTTAATTCGGAAAACATGATACCGTTAACAGAAAATGACAAAAATGAAAGTATTTCAAAATGTTTTGATAACCTCAAAATACTATCGTCATCTTCAACTTGGATCAATAAAATACAAAAATGAGATACGATTGTTAAACCTCAACCACATATATATGTTTTTTTAATTTTAGTTCACTGTTACCCTCATACAGTTGGATGATTTTGATTCAAATCAGTGAAATCTCTTATATTATGACAAAAAAAATAAATTAATTAAAAGCTTAAATTGATGTAGTTAAAAGCCCTATGTTTATATATCTAAGTCAATTAAAATTTTAAATTTATAGTTGCAATCTTATGATGTATATGTTATATACTGAATCTCGTTAAGAATCTGTTTAATACTCAATCAGAAAAGAGGATAATTAGAATGTATTATGTTTCAGTTTTTATTTTTATAGTAATAAAACTCTTATTGGCAAACATTTATTTTCCTTTATAAATTTTTTATTACCATTTTTATATTTATTTAGAAAAACTATTATATAATGGAGAAAAATTTAGAAGTTGTTGATATTTTTCCTACCAATGAGTAATATTATTTTAAACTTGCGGATTCCCAATATTTTGTACATATAGAACCAAAAACCCATAGTTTCTAAAACTATAAAAACCCACTAGCTAAAAGGAGAGGAATTGGGCATGAAGTACCAAAAATTAAAGACAAAGTATTACGTAGGCTAAAAGTTGCTTAATATGTGCATATTGTGCACCATGAAAGAACAACAACAACATGAATGCATGGATTTGGGTGCAACGATCGTATCTGAACAAGATTATGCAAGTGTTGATGCCCATCTCATTATACCTGAATGTGATCCTTGGAATATTAGCAACACCAACAACGACAACCATGATCTTCAACCTTCGTCTTTTGTGTTAGAGTCGGCTGAATTACATGAATTGGGAAATAATTTTAGCGATAGTTTGTTGAAGTTACCAGAAATTTCGCTACAGAAAAACATCACTTATGAAGAACAACTGTTATTGGATATACCTGGACAAGAACAACTTGTCAGAGTACAAGGTTTGAAGCAAGATCAAGACCCACATAGTGAAGTAAAACTTCTATAATATTATTTTTTGTCTTATAAATAGTATCTTATTTACTTTTTTGAACTGAAATCTTTTTTGATTCGTCTAATTTAATGCTTTCCTCCATCTCGTTCAATATATGATACAATTACAAATTTTTTCTTCTTTTTAACTTTGCAAATATTTTATTTATGCATTCATTTTATCTTTTCCGTGTAGCTACGTCACCTTATCTCTCTCGAGCCAGGGGACTCTTTGGCCGCACTCTCCTTTATTGGTATGAGTTGCCGCCGTCCTTCCCTCCTCAGACCCTGTTCATAGTTTTTCTATGAGCAGGATATACTGGGTAAGATGATGATAAAATATTTTGATTATAATTTCACTTTTTCTCTTTTAATTAATGTCTCATATAAATATATATATATATATATATATATATATATATATATATATTTGTCTTATTCTCTAAATATGAAATTATAAAATAAAGAAAATATTTTATATAGGGATGAATTCGAGTATATTCAATATGTTTAAACGCACATGGTCCAAAAGTTAGGGGGTCTCAATATTAAATTACGTAGTATATATTAATTTGAAGATACAAAATTGTTAAAAAGTTATTATAATTTTTGAATTGCATCGAATATTTAATGAATTTACCAATTTTTATTTCGCCAGTGTTAATATAAGTATACATTTAGTTAAAGCTTGAAGTAGTTGATTTTAGCTATTTTTGGTTTTCATCATGTATGAGCAGGAGGAAATGATGGTTCATCGTTGCCCGAAAAAGGAAAGAGTTGACCAGCTTAAACGTAGCCGATCATCGGAGATTCACAATATTACTGAGAGGGTTAGACTCTGACTTTTTAAAATTAACTTCTTGGATAGTATTTTCTTTGGTTCTATTTAAATTTTATTAATATTTTTTAATTACGTAAATTGTAAAACTATATATAGTTGATTTTGAAAATTATAATTATGAATCTAACAAGTTTTTGTTTATATGCTTTCTTATAAATAAGTGAGAAAATTTGAGTATTTATTTTTAATTATAATTAATAATGTTGAATTTAATTAGGACCAAAGGAAGTATATTCGATTATATTCTAGTTAATACTTTTCTCTTTTTCTTAAAAATAGCTTAGAGATGATATTGGGATGTTTGATAAATGACCGATAGCTGATAGCTGATAGCTGGTAGCTGGTAGATGATTGGAATGACATATTTAACAAGCTAATTTTATTAACTTATTTGACCAGCTGATTTTGAACATGTTGTTTTAAACATGTTGCTTTTTAAAAGGTAAATATAATAAATTAAGATGACCATTTTATTTTATTAATGTGCTCTTGATCTTGTGGTTAGAGACGAAGAGATAAAATTACAGGGAAGATTAAAGTACTACAACAACTCATGCCCCATTGTAATAAGGTCTTGTTTTTTCTCTATAACTAAAGAAGTATATTTCTTTAATTAGCCATGCATTCTACCTAATTGTTTAAGCGATTATTTATTAAAAGCAAAAGCTAAGGAATTACCATAATAATATTTATTCTGAAAGGTTTTTTTTTTTTTTTTTTTAAGATTTTTGCTATGTTTTGTTTATTTGAAGTTGTGTAATTTTTATATCATTATTACAGAAAGACAGAGCTTCAATTTTAGAAGAGGCCGTAAATTATATGCAAGTCTTGAAACTACAAATTGAGGTTAGTATACTCGTATTACTTGGTTTGT
>NC_080062.1:3262500-3280000 GCF_026212465.1 Amaranthus tricolor
TATATTTAAAAATAACAAAAAAAAACTTGGAAAAAAATAACATTAAACATGTTTAAGTTATACCATAATTCGAAAATATAAAAAAAAACATAAAAAAATTTCGAAACAAAATAATAACATCATATTAAAAATAAATTACTCCATAATTCCAAAATTATATTTTAAATAAAAAAAATATGGAAAAATATAACATAAAACATACTCAAAATATACCATAATTCGAAAATATCATTTACAATATGAAAAAGGAAAAAACTGGAAAAAATTAGCACTAAACATGGTTAAAAAATGCCTTTATTAGAAAATATAAAAAAAAAACATAAAAATATGTCGAAAATAACATAAAATGAAAACAACCATAATTCAAAAATTACATTTAAAATTAACAAAAAAAAAACTTGTCAAAAAAATAAATTAAACATGCTCAAGTTATACCATAATTCGAAAATATAAAAAAAACATATAAAAAATGACGAAACAAAATAATAACATTAGATCAAAAATAAATTACTCCATAATTCGAAAATTACATTTAAAATTAAAAAAATCTGAAAATTATAACATTAAACATGCTCAAAATATACCATAATTCGAAAATATCATATACAATACAAAAAAATGAAAAAAAATCACACTAAACATGGTCAAAATATACCATAATTCGAGAATATAAAAAAAACATAAAAATATGTCGAAAATAACATAAAATAATGACAACCATAAATCGAAAATTAAATTTAAAAATAACAAAAAAAAACTTGGAACAAAATAACATTAAACATACTCAAATTATACCATAATTCGAAAACATCAAAAAAAAACATACATAATTCAACATAAACAATATGAAATAACATGAAAAAACATGTTGAAGATGAAAATGTACTCCATAATTTAAAATCAAACATAAAAAAAAGACATTCAAACATAATTTATCATCATAATCATCAAGAAATAAAAAACATTCAAAAAAATAAAAAATAAACACTAACCTTTTATTAAGAAGATGAGAATTTTAGAGTTGAAGATGAGTAGTAACCACAAGATGATGAGGATGAGATTAGGAGAGAAAAGAAAATTAATAGAGAATGAGATTAATGGAGTGAGTAGATGAAGTGGCGTAGAGAAGATAGAAAGAAAATGAAGAAGTATAGGGTTATGATCGTAGGAAATGAGAAATTAGAGCAAAACATTACCTTTTTTCTTTGGGAATTGGCGACCAAATGTTGCCGTTGCTAATACGTCGCCATCTGTTTTGAGATGACAGGGTTTGACTTTTCGGAATAAGCGACCAAACACCTCGTCGCAAGCCTGTCGCCCATCCTCGGTAATGAGAAACTTTTGTGTGCCACAGTAGGGAAAATCAGTATGGAAAATCGCCTGGTTGGGCGACGCACCAGTTGGTCGCCTAGTCATAGCCTTATTTCAAAATTTCGAAAATCCCGCCTTTGCTAATCGTGTAGTTTTAGTAATACTTATTATTAATTGTTATTATTAATTATTATAATTATAATTATTATTAATTTTATTATTGTTATTATTATTATTATTACTGTTATTATATATTATTAGTAATGTTATTAATATAATAATAATAATAATAATAATAATAATAGTTATTATTATTATTATTATTATTATTATTATTATTATTATTATTATTATTATTATTATTATTATTATTATTATTATTATTATTATTATTGTTGTTGTTGTTGTTGTTGTTATTATTATTATTATTTATTGTTATTTATTATTATCATCGTTGTTATTATTATTATTATTATTATTATTATTATTATTATTATTATTATTATTATTATTATTATTATTATTATTATTATTATTATTATTATTACTGTTTTTTATATATTATTAGTATTGTTGTTATAATTATTGTTGTTATATATTATTATTGTTGTTGTTGTTATTATTATTATTACTACAAAATATTAATAATTTGGAGGAATATAATAAAATTGTATTAAATATTACAAAATATTAAATAATTACATATAAATAATTAAGCTACTCTTCATCACTAAAATACTCGTTGTTCTCAACATCTTCATCTTCGGATTCTTTGTTTTCTGACAGTACAAGATCCACATCTTTTTCAGTATCTTCATCATTATCATGCACCTGTTGAACAATTTCGCCAGATGGATCAAGAAACGGTGTTTGGGAAACATCTTCTTCAATTTCAATACGGTCCCTATTTTCTTCTTGGAAAGCAGCATCTTTGGATTCTTGTTCTATTTCTTTGTCAAATTTATTTTGTTTGACTTTGCAAACCGCTCTCCAATCTTTTAAATTTTGTCTTGTACTCGGATATGGAAGATAATATACTTGACATGCTTGACTTTAAACACAAATGGATCATATAAACGATACGATCGACCCTGATGTATGTCAACTAACTTATATCGTTTATGAATGTTTGTTCCGTGGCTATTTCCAGTAGTAGCTGGGTCATACCAATGACATTTGTCAGCAGCTTTGATGCACACTCCACTATTGTCTGCAGATTTATTTGATGCATGAAGTACTGTATGGAATCTATATCCGTTTGTGTTACAGACATTGTAACTCCGAGCATGTTTAAGTGCTCCTTCAACCATCTGCTTCAAAATGTCACTGTTCACTCGGTTATCGAATAATCCTTGTGTTGCCTGTCAGATAAATGAAAATAAATTTATGAATTTAATTAACGTAATTTTGACATACATAATTAACGTAAAAGATGAACAACATACTGTTGTTCTGAACGCATTTATAAAATTCTCTTGCACAAACGCTTCAATCCTCTGACTTGACCAATTCGGTTCATGTCTTTGAATTGAACTTTTAAACTCAGATACAAATACATCCATATCTGGACAGTTCATTAGCACATATATATGGGCAATCTCGTAATCTCTTTCATCCAAAATATATGCTTTTCCTTTTCCATGAAATCTTATTGGATGACCGAAGATTGTCAATACACCAGGTACAACATTGTTGTAACTTCCATCATCATTCCAGGGAAGGTCTCTGACCCTGCATCGCACATGTGGCTCAAAATAATGGGAAACAAAATGCGATGCTTCCTCGGTTAAATAAGCGTTGCATATTGATGCTTCAACATGAGCTTTATTTTTCACATTGAGTTTCAAATGTCTAAGGTACCTAATGAAAAAAATTAGCTCACCGGTAGAATAATGAAAAAATTGCTTACATATGATTTATATATCTCTCAAATGGATACATCCATCTGTATTGGACAGGTCCTGCAATCCTTACCTCATATGCCAAATGGATAGGAAGGTGTTTCATGCTATCAAAGAATGTGGGCAGAAATATAGTCTCTAGTTTGCAAATGATAACCGGAATATCTGCTTCCATCTTCCTCAAATCCTCCGCACATAGCTTTGTGGTAGTCAAACTTCTAAAATATAAGGTCAACTCGGTAAGAGCTTCCCAAACCTTCACCGGTAGCAATTCTCTGAATGCAATTGGAATTAAGCGTTGCATGAAAACATGACAGTCGTGACTTTTCATGTCGAACAACTGATGCTTGGCCATGTCAATATTCCTTGCCATATTGGACACATAATCATCAGGAAATCTAATACTTTTTAACCATTGAAGCAAAGCACATATCTGTTGTTCATTTGATGTATAGGAAGCTTTAAGAATAGACGTACCTGTATATAATCATAATAACATGTTATATGAATTATTATTAATTATTAATTCTATAAAGGTTTGAGAGTACACGGACCTATAGGATGCAATTCTGAACGTATACCAAGTTCACGCAGATCGTGTCTACCCTTGATGTGATCCTTTGTTTTACTTGGCACACACAACAAAGTGTTGAAAGTTTTATCAAAAACATTCTTCTCTATGTGCATAACATCCAAATTATGTCGAATCATGTTAGTTTTCCAATATGGCAAATCCCAGAATACGCTCCTCTTCTTCCATCCAGCAGAAACTTACTAACCTCCTTATTATGTTCCGGTGCATCTTCTTCATTGACTCTCAAACTGGTCTAATTCATCAAGCAATTCATGTCCAGTCCGAATAATAGGTGGATCTCTTTTCTCAACAAGGCCTGATCTGAAATTTGTTCTATTTCTCCTATAGGGATGACTTCCATCTAAAAACCTTCTATGACAGTCAAACCAACACATCTTCTTGCTATGCGTAAGGTAGAAGGCTTGTGAATCATCCATGCAATAAGGGCAAGCATATCAGCCCGCAGTACTCCACCCAGACAACATCGAATAAGCTGGAAAGTTATTGATCGTCCACATTAAAGCTGCTCGTAGTTGGAAATTCTCCTTTCTTGACACATCAAATGTACAAATCCCCTCCTCCCACAACATATTCAGCTCTTGTATTAGTGGTTGAAGATATAAGTCAATGTTATGCTTTGGATTACTCGGCCCAGGGACAATCACGGTCAAGAACATATACGGCTTCTTCATGCACATCCATGGCGGAAGATTGTATGGTGTGACAAGGACGGGCCACGATGAATACTGTTAACCCGAACTTCCAAAGGGGTTAAAACCATCTGTACACAGACCAAGCCGCACGTTTCAAGTCTCCATTGCAAAGTCTGGATGCATGTCGCCAAATATCAACCACGCTTCAGCATCGGACGGATGTATCATCTCTCCATCTTTAGTGCGGTGCTCTGCATGCCACCTCATATGCCTAGTTGTTGCCTCTGAAGCATACAATCTTTGTAATCCATCTAGAAGTTTCACAGATATAACAGCAAGTTGCATTCGCATTATTCCCCCAATATATCATACATCCGTTAGGACAACAATCTATCTTCTCAACGGATAATCCAAGGGCAGCTATTTGTTGTTTCGTTTCATAGAAGTTGTTTACCATTGTATTCTCTTCTGGTAACACTTCGTTCACAATAGCACAAACATCGTCGTAACACCTCTCAGTGAGACGATGGTCTGTCTTCAGGTTTGTGAGTCGACCAATAATAGACATCTCGGTGTGATTTTTACAACCTTCAAATAAAGGACTATTTACAGATTTTAACATTTCAAAGAACTGTCGACACTTAGGGTTTGGATATTCGTCAACATGTACCGGTGGTTGATTATCTACTGATACTACATCATACTGGGAGGGAAGAAACTGATGGTAAGTGTCTGGAAATACATTAGCTACTGCATCCTGCACCATCTATGAGTATGGATTTAGATTGTTTGACGATTGCTCTCCCACTACCGCTACTACATCAGATGTTGTTCCTACCTTTGTTTTTTGATGATATTCCTACTCATAGTAATTTTCAAAAAAATCCCTTCTCATTAGATGTTCTCTTATTTCATCTAGTTCCTTATAACAACAATTTTTACACTTTTTACAACGACATCTAATCTCAGAACTCATGCTATTTGTATGAGCAAAATCTAAAAACTCTTCCAACCCTCTCATAAATCTTAAACTAAACTTTCCATTTTTTCGTCGGTTGTACATCCAACTTCTTTCTTGCCTAAAATTCATTTTTAACACCTATATATAATATAATTATATAATTATTCAACTGATTAGTAAAGTAAGTTAATGACAATAAAAATATATAAAACAATTCATGAAAATAACAATACATGATAATAATATAATTATTCTAATAACTATTATCAGAGCAAATTAATGACAATAAAAATAAAATATAAAATAATAAAAAAATATAAAAAACTCATGTAAATAACAAAGGAAATAAAATGTGTACGAATTAAATAATAAATTAAATCAAATTATTGACAATAAAAATTAAATATAAATAATAAAAATAAATAAAACAACTCATGTAAACATAAAAAACAAGCTACATAATAGAATAAGTAAATCACTAACATCTCGTAATTCTTTGGTTTCCGAAATATACACTCCATAACAATTATGCGTCTTATTTATACAAAATATGGCGACAACACGGCGATTACAAACCCATCGCCATTTTTCAAATTGAAATTCCAAAAATACGGACGAACAATGGCGACCAAAGGCTACTAACCTAGCCCTCTCCCACTTTTAAAAAACATTAAAATAAAAAAACGAAAAAAATACTACGTCTGGCGACGAAATGGCGACTAGTTTGCTCGTCGCCCTGTGTTCGCAAAAGATTAAAATAAAAATAAAAAAACATACTGCCTCTGGCGACTAACTGGCGACCAATTTGCCCGTCGCCAATAACTTTTTCCACCTGGCGACTATTGTGTTCCTCGCCTTGCCGTCGCCCTCGTTTAGCACTGGCGACCAACACTTTCCCTCGCTTTTTTCCATCGCTATTTCAATAGTTATTTGTAGTGCTATATGATAAGTATAAAACATATGTCAAGATTATTATAAACTTTTAGTTTAACCGGTTCCTTATGCATTAGCCAACGTGACCAAACACCACGAGTAACACTTAAAATATTAGTAGCAAGTATGAGTAACACTTATGGAGCTACAATTGTCAGTTTAATTATTTGGTTCAACTTAATTAAGTGGATCAAACATTTAAATATATATGTGTGATGATCTAATTAACCTAACTACTATTATATTTTAGTATTATAAATTGCACAATTTAATAGTTATAAGGTTTTAAATCAAATTATTATATTATGAAATGATGGCTTAAGCAGACTCGAATCTAGGCAAAAGAATGAGATGAAAACGATTTGCACTAAGATAAGGTGCTTACGCATTAAATTCCAGTAATTGAGGTTTAACTTGACAAATGACAGCAGGCATTATTTATACTACTATATGCTTTCCGTGTTAAGGATTTTGTCTTGGCTTTAACTTGTCACAATATATTCCGGTGAAGTTAGATTATAATATTTTTTCTAGAATTAAATTTCGTTTAACAATACGTTCGCTCGCCATATTAATGTTTTTGTCCAAATTTTACTTAATAAAGAATAATAATTACGATTTACCGTTCTACTTAATAATAATTCTCTAATTCATAAAATCGTTAATAATGTATTTATAATAGCACATAAGTTTTAACAATGTTAGAGTTGATGGGAAAAGCCTTTTATACTAGGGTTTAATAATTCAATTATCAATGATGAACGTGAAAAATATAAATTTCTCTAAAATAAATCATAAAGTCAAATGGTGGGCAAAGTCCGCGCCTGACCTTGCTTAAAGTAGAGCCAAAGTTGGAATTAAGTTAGATTTTCGAATTTTATGTTTTCGACTTGGATTCTAACTTTGATTTCGAGTCAAAATCTATAGATTCAGAGTCAGACTTTTTTTTGTTAATTTTGAATCAAATTATTTTTCTTAAATCAACTCAAATTAGAGTCATATTCAAATTGAATTGCCATCCTTAACTACTGATAATACGTGACAGTATAAAAGGTTAGACATACATCATAGTATTATAGTACAAATTGATTCAAATTGTTGAAGTTACCCAATAAAACCTTAAGATAACAAATTCAAAACTCGACTAAACTAACCCAAAACTCAATGGAGTAACAAATTCAACTTCTACTATAAAAATAGGAGAATTAGAGTAAGTTAATAAATTAAGTTATGAAAGAAGCAAAGCAAATAATAAAAAAATTAGGTCATGTTTCACTTGAAGAGTAGTATTAATTTTTTATAAAAAAATTGAGTTCATTTCTCATTAATTCGAACAAAATTTTGTATGCATTTGTTGCATCCGTGCGATTGTACTGCAACCCGAGAAACATTTTTTTTTAACACATTAATTCTAAGTCTTAAAACACTGATTTTAAAACTTAAAACGTCAATTTCAACACTTAAACTTTTACTTTAAGTTTTAATCTTTTTCCTTTAAAAGCTTAACTTTATCTTGCATCTACTTACTTTAATCCTTAATACTCTCATTTCAAGACTTAAAATGTCAATTTTAACTCTTAAAAAGTCAATTTCAACTCTTAAATGACCCTTACTTTAAGTCTTATGAAATGGACTAAGCCTATAATTAATGGTCGCATATATTCAGCCGTCTCACACGAGATTAGAGAGTGTTCGACAAACGGTTGATAGCTGGTAGTTGATAGCTGATTATAGAGGCTGATTTGGCCAGCTGATTTTTGTAATTAATTTGACCGGCTGATTTTGAACTCGCTGCTATGAGCACGCAGCTTGTTCTTAAACAGCTTATTCATCTCATAAATTGTTTGAACCAGCTAGTTCATCAAATACTAGCATTAGTTATTTTGACTACTCAATCCTTTATTTATATTAAAATAAGCTAAAATTACTGAATAAGCTAATTTGTCAAACGCCCATCTTGTGACCAATTTATGGCGTCTCTTCTTGTCCGTCTATGCATTAATTATAAATAATGAACCGTACTTTAAGCAGATAAAAAAAATTAATGGAAAGCTATTAACAACTTCGATTTGACTTAAAGATATAACTTTCAATAGGAGTAAATTACGCATATGTCTCCTTTTTTTTGCTCGCAAGTGTACATTGCAACAAAAATATAAACCTTCTTTATTTCATTAAATTCAAAATATTTGACTTTGTATACAAATAACTTTTAATTATATTTTTTAATTATAATTTTCTATTATATATGAGCATGTGTATATAATATAAACTTCATAATAATGGAATCTTTGATATTTTATTTTATTTTATTTAACTGTAATTTTTGTTTATACATTAACATTTACTATGTAAAACTATTCAAAATATACTAAATCAATTTACTAAATAATGTCTCAATAGATCAAAAATCTCAAAATATAATCGTCAAAATTTTAAAATAGCGTATATATAAAATCGGTATATTTTATATTTTTTCTTTTGTATTATAGTTTAAAATATTACTAGAGAAATTTAAATATATTTCCACTTAAACAAGCAAAGCAATTGAGAACTTAAATGATTCTTTGAAGATAGAAAACCACGAAGAACTTTCTTGTTGTAGGGAATTGATTTTATAATATAAAACTTTTTATGTTATAATATAAAAAAATTACTATAAATAATAAGAAATATTATTGATCAAGGTTCTTAGTGGTTATATTTAATTATGAATCATTGATAATATAATCTTAGTCGTTCAATCCTCTATATATATATATATATATATATATATGGAAAAACGTCATTGAAATTATTGCTTGAATGTATAAAGTTAAATTCCCATTAAATATGGACTCATATATTATAAACGATTAATATCAGTAAAAATACAGTTTGCAATTTTGCTTTGCCCTGGGCTCTTTGGAAAGGTATAAGTAAGGTTTATCTGTTATTTTTCTTCCTTAAATCTTAATTGTGTACGAAAATATTAAATTGATGAACATGACTATTGCACGTAATAGAGCAAGATCCTTTAATCATTAAACATGTTTATGTGTAAAGCAAATAGTGTGTAGCACTTGTAAAAAAATGCTGCCAAATACTGTTTGTTTTAATGCTTATTCCTTTATGTTGTCTATATATCCATGATGTGACAAAATTCTTATATAAAATAATGTTGGTGAACTAAATTATTGAGAATTATAAAATAAATATAGCCAAAATATGATGAGTCATAAATCTATATAACCAATATCTAAACCTAGTAAATGTATTTAAAAAAAAATAAAATTTAACTATAAGACACCATAAAATGCTTTTTTGGTAGCTTAAAAGAGGTTTTTAAATAAAGTACATCTATAATATAGCCGCCATGCACTAATATTCAAGTTTAATCGTCTTTGATGAAGGCATGGGATAACATGACAACATCTTTAAAATATTATGTCAATTATCAAGCCAATCAAGAAAAAACTTCAACAAAAAAGGGTTTAATTTTTGGTATGATTGTGTGCATAGGTAGGTAAAAAGGACCTTAAATTTTGCAACTCATTATGATGAATGTATTTCCATAATTGATGACAATATAGATGATTATCTATGATTGTGATTGTTAATTGTTTCAATATATGTGTTTGACAAATAACTGTTAGTTAAAACTGTTGGCTAAAAATGTTAACTTGTTTAACCTACTAAACGTATTGACTAATGAACTAGTTGTTTAAGCAAGCTATTTAATTAATTGTTTTAGCTATATTAAGAGGAAGTTTAGTAAAAATTATTTATTGATTGTTGGCTATTTATTAAAAAAAAGTATGTCAAAAACCAACAACCAATATATGAAATTGATTTTGACTTAAAAGCTAGTTTTTCAGCTAGCTTAAAAGTCATTTATCAAGAACTTTTTGATGTTACACCAATAAAAAATTAAAAGCCAAAAGCTAAAACCAACAAAACAACAAATAAAAATAGCTAATTGCAAAACACCCCATTATCTTTCTTATATCATAAAAGAGAGGGCAAGAAACATCACCTGAAGGGCAAGAGTGAAAAAGACATGAAGGATTATGGTTTACAGGTTCAAATGATAGAATTAATCAAATTAAATAGAAAAAAAATTCATGTGGACAACCACTGAAACTATAAATTTGGTTCATGTAGCTGACCTTAGTCTTTTTATATTAAGGCTTTAATATTATTATTGTTTAAATCATGCATGAAAAAGGTTATCGATTTAAGATTTTATTTGAGTTGGTAATTTGATAGGATATCATTCATTTTAAGATTTTAATATAAAACATATTATGAAACTACAACATATCTTGAAGCATCAAATATTAGTTTGAACTTTTATTTGTTTCTAAAATATGTTATATACTCTAAATGCCGTCAAGATCATATCAATTCCCTATTTATAAAGGTCAATTATTTTTACCAAACCTCTTTTTAAAAGGAGTACATTTGACTTCAAATATATATAGAGATCATTTGTAATGCATCTACACATCTATTCCAATGTCTCCAATATTGACATGTTTATCTCAAACAATAAGCTTTGGTAATAAAAAATAAATTTTGTATTATTTATCAAGAAACAAGATAAGTTATTTGTTATGTTGATGATTACCAAATATGAGGAGAAGCCAGCAAAGTGACCAAATAGAAAAATAACATGTATTCCCAAAAGGATAAAAAGTCCAAATAACAAAAAAAAACATTCTCATGAAGTTATATTATATAAATCATACAATTAAGTTATGCCAATTGTCATAACCATTATATTTAGCCAATCACAATGATGATCACCCAACTTCCATTAAGGCACTTAAGCATAATCTAGTGTTGCTTTCTATATCAATGGTTTAATTAAACAATTAACTAAGCAAACCTACCAAATTGAGCAAGTAGTGCTAGATTTCATAAGGGTTTTGAGCGTAGAAAAATCCTCAAATTGCATGTGGCCATCAAAAGAATAATTTAAATGTAGCCCATAAAGGAGACCTAATGAGAATAACTTTTAATAAAAAAAGTATTGTCTCTTTATTTATTTTTTTATAAAATAATTAAGAATTATCCCTTGATTATTTTACTATATAAAGCAATTAAAAAAAAATTATTTTTTCTTCTTATACTCCCTCCATCCCATTGCATCCTTCCCATTTCTATATGAACCATTTCTTCTTATAACGTTTCTAATATTTTATGAGTCCTAGGCAAAGTCAAGAAAAATATCCTCTATACACACGGTTGACTCTTGGTTTTTAATGGATGCTTTGCAATGTAAAAGAGACAAACCCTATATATTGTAATTATCATCACAAATGCAGACATGCTATATAGTTCTTATATGATAAAAGAATCAACTTAATAAAAATGCATGGTGAGTTGAGATATTGGGCTAAAATAAAGTTAAAATTTTACAAACAGTGTTCTATGTCCTACATGACAACATTGTTGAGTTGGAGTATCGGACCCCTTTTTAGCTTTGGCCTTAGACAAATATCTATCTTGTCTTGGGTTAGAATCGACCTTGATTAATAAATAGGGACGACTTAAAAAGTTTAAAAAAAATCATTAAAAATCACCAGGTAAAAATTTATATTCAAAATTAAATATGGAAAGATTTTAGTAAATACCCAAAATATAAACTGCTGGTCTTGCTTGAGACTGACTCAACACTAGATGGATCTATATATTTAGCCTACTTTTCTAATTGATCATTTTAAAATTATGAATGATCACTTTATAGTTATAAGTGATCACTTTAAAGTTATAAGTAATTACTTTAAGAAATTAAATATACATTGAGCCAGTCCAATAGATCATGATATCATCATACGGAGACTGTTTCATTTGAGAATTTGTAAAATTATATAAATGGAAAAGTGTTAGGTGATAGAGGAAGTATGATGACTATAAAAGGTAACCTTTGGTTGCCCAATTTCAATAAATTAAAACTTGGGCTAACATATTATAATAGCTAGTAATTAAAAATGACAGGAATTAGTACATCATGTGGAGCATGCAAATTCCTAAGAAGGAAATGTACAAGTGAATGTGTGTTCGCACCATATTATAGCTATAATGAGGCAGTTGCCCATTTTGGTGCGGTCCATAAAGTGTTTGGGGCTAGCAATGTGTCGAGGCTACTCCTTCACCTGCCCGAACAATTTAGAGGTGAAGCTGCCTTAACTCTTTCTTTTGAAGCTCTTGCTCGTATGAGAGATCCTGTTTATGGTTGTGTTGCTTATATCTATGCTCTTCAACAAGAGGTTTGCTTTCTTTGTTCAACTTCTTTTTTTTGATTTTTATAATACCTTGGGAATATGCCGACGGAGCAAAAATACACATTAATTTTAAAGACCTAAAATAAGTAATTAATTAGACTAAGTCAATGATATTGTAAAGGTTTGTCGACTAATATTTAATGCCCTTAATTTATGACACATGCCCAAAATCACCCATGTAGGTAATTAAATATGAAATATATGTATTTATGTATTACATGGACGGTTTTAAGAAGTACGTGGTTATGAGTATGAAGGCTAAAGGTCCGTGAAAATAAGGACTTAGATTACGAGGAAACTTTATTTTTTAAATAATTGATGGAACTTGCAACTTTAACATTTAATTTATTATATGATTGAAATAGCTAGTGAGGATTATTTATATATGTTTTTTAATTAACCTTATATTACATGTTTATATGTCAATTATATTTCTCATGCCAAAACAACAATTGAGATCGATTTTCGGAGTATATATTATATCATTTAAACTTTTAATTAAGTTAAATTTTTTTGGCCAATTGTAGCACTATAATACTTTACGTACTAAGTATATATGTTACATACTCTATTATATATATAAATTATTTTTTCTTTTTAATAGCTACATCCTGAAAAATCTTTAAAAAGTAGTGTTAAGTAACTTTTATAATTTCCCCATGCATAAGAGTGCTATCATAGCTACATTCTGAAAAATCTTTGAAAAGTAGTGTTAAGTAACTTTTATAATTTCCCCATGCATAAGAGTACTATCATAACTCATAAGGTTATGGATGATCATGATCTCATATTCATAGTGCAAAAATAAGGTTGTATCATATTGTAAAGATTTTCAAATTTATAAAATCGATATTAAAATTATCCATGTATAAAATGTGTAAAAATACCATGTTTTAGGCCTTTCAAGTGATATTTCGTAATTTAGTTCGAAATTTGGCAATATGATAACTGCATCCCCCAATTACCATATTGTTCGAGTATATAACATATTTTGGGGTCTCAACATACAACTTAGGAGTTTAGTTGAGTTGATTTCTTAACAAGGTATCATAGCCAACTTAATCAAAAACTTAAGCAATTAAGTTAATGGTTGAGGCCCCAAAATATGTTATATACTCTAAGTCTCCAACACATATTACTATGTCCATTACTACAATTGTGACCGTTACCATTTTGCACCATGCCCATACATTCTTTTGGTATGTTAGTCCAAACTAACTATCCTTAAACAATGCAGGTTGCAAATTTACAAGAAGAAATAGATGTTCTTGGCAATCACATGATGAATAATCTGATCATAAATGAATCATGTGGATCACATTCTCATATAACCTATGATCATAACAACAACAACCCATTACCATCGCAATCAAATCATGATCAAATCATCAATAATAATGCACCAGACCAATATAATTGGAATAACATGATGATCATAGAACAATCATCAGTAACAGTACTACCTACACATGCAGAATTATCTGATCAAACTGCATCTAACATCAATCATATGATGATGAACATACCAACATTATGTTTAAGTGAGTTGGAAGGACAAAATCTATTTGGTATCCCTGATGCTGGGAGTGGGTCCCAAGAATGTTTTACACAACAATTAGTACTTAATCAAGATACTTACTACTTTTGATTATAATTAATATTCTGCCCTTTTAGCTGGTTACATGATGCTATAGGGTTACTATTTAAGTTAATTAGAGGAATGTTGTATGCTAGCTTAGATTTCCTATCCACTTCTATGTATTAGTTGTATTTTTTAGTGCATGTCATTTTTCCTTGGGTGCTTTCTTTTTGTGCAACTTTTGTATTAGATCTATGGACTATGACTCTATGATCATAGGTAAGTAAATAATCCAGACCTGTCAAAATGGTCAATTAGACGAGTTTCATATCGAGACACTTAGAATCTGGTCAATTTTGAATAGGGTCAATTTTTGTGTAGGATCAGCTCTGGATCAGGCCCGTTTCAAGTTTTGATCGGAATCTGGTCAACACTACAAGTCAAGAATTGTTGAAAATATATATTATCATTGATTTTGATTCAAATATATATATATATATATATATATATATATATATATATATATATATATATATATATATATATATATATATGTAATACCCCAAGTTAAGTCTGAAAAAGGAATGATAGACTACTCATATCAAGAAGGTGCATCTTTTTTTCTAGGGAGCCCATTTGCTAAGAACTCTACAGTTAAGCGTGCTTGGTAGGGAGCAATATTAGGATGGGTGACCTCCTGGGAAGTTTTCTCGGGTGCGCACGAGTGAGGCCAAAGTGCGCTGGAAAGATTTGTATGATTTGTGGGGCTAGTTTACAGTCTTCAAGAGTAGTCACCAGCGGTCCGAGGGGCCGGGGTGTTACAATATATATATATAACGGTTTTTGATAAAAATGGTGACGTAGAACTGAAAGTGATGACATGTAACGAAAATAATAAAGTACAACTGAAAACGGTTCAAAATGATCGGATTAGAAATTGGGTTTAAACCAATTGTTTTTGTTATATACTTATATTGTATGATGGAAATTTTATAAGTATATAAGGAATAAGTACTTGATAATTGATGGTTTCAAATGCACAATCAGACTAATACTCTAGAAAAATAAATTCAAAGAAAGATGTCACTTTATTAATTGAGCAGCAATTGGGTAATTTGTGAAATTTTTTTTTTTTTCTGGTTAAACATGCATAATGATAGAATTTGGTGGAAGTAATTTCCTTGGTAGGTATGAATTTGGAAAGAACACTAATTCAAAATGAGTTTCCCAACAACATTTAGTATCATTAGAAATATATCTAGAAAAATGGAAAAAATAATAATTGAATGGTGATCCTGTCATATAAATAAATATTGAATTATTTGCAACGAATTTATAAAAAATTGAATTATTTTCAACAATTTTTTCTAAATAATATTGTATTGCTATAAAATAAAAGATGATACATTCAAATAAAAATAATTCGAGATAGAATCAACTCAAATTCAAAATTTAATGGATAAATAATCTTAACCCACATCAATCACGACAACCTATTTACCATCTCTAGATTCACAACTAATCCAAGTTGTCATTATGGACCCAAGTAAATCTAACAATTTTTTTTAAGTGTCGGACCTTCCCTCTAATTTTTGTACAAGACTCTTCACTAGTTTTGAAAACTATGGACTTACATTTTAGTTTTGTTTTATTGAAATTGTCTTATTTGCTTTTAGAGTATTATCTATTAATTATTTATAAATTATATTTTATTTTTAAATCACAAGTTACTCTTAATTAAGAAACATAGTCATGTATAATTATAAAATATTGTTTAATTATTTTTCTTATAATTATCAATTAAATACATTAACGATAAATAGTATAAACTTAACTACCATTCATATAAACATACAAAATAATATTCGCTTATTTAAGAAAAGTATATAAATATTTCTTACTAAGATTCTTATTTACATATAAAGAATTAATGTGATAAAATTTTAACCTAATATAGGAAAATAAAGTGTAATATAATCAATTATAACCCTAATAAATTAATCTATTTTTTCAGATTTCAAGAAGTCGTCATTTGTGATTTCTCAACTCTTCTATTATATATATATATATATATATATATATATATATATATATATATATATATATATATATATATATATATATATATATATATATATATATATATATATATATATATATATATTGTAAGATATGATATAATTTTGATATTTAAATACTCTTATTTTTTTATACTGCTAGACTGAAAACATCTCATTTATTCTTGCATAAATTAAGTCCGGTTAAATTAAAACAAGTTGAATCTAATACTGTGTGCTTTGCTTACAAATTGTAATTTATCGGGTCAAAACAAGCTAAAAGTAATTATAATTAAATTAAAATATTTTGTGCATTTACACGCAATATTAAGCCGGTTTATATAAATCAAGTCACTTTCCAAGAGGTCTTTCAAAAATTATCAGTCCTCCAAATCATTTTCAACATTTAATTTTAATTTGAATTATGTGACATATTCAAGGTATCTTAATATGGGGATAAAGTTTCCAAAGTAGATATCAAAATAATAATTCCTAGGCTTATCAATGTGAAAATTTGAATAAAATAAGATTATTTAACAACTTAATTCTAAAAATAAGCTTCGTGAAAACTTAATTCCCAAAATAAGCGTCCGTACATCTAAACTTAGCCTTGGAGTAAGTCACTGTTACTAACAGCGAAAGACAAAAAAAAAAATTAAAAGTCATAAGTCGCTGTTACTAACAGCGACTTTAAGATTAACTGATCAACTCCTTAATCTCGTAGGTTGAAATGAGAAAGTAACTGAGAACTGAAAACTTAAAATTCATTAAGTCGCTGTTATTAACAGCGACTTAAAAAAAATTTATTTTTTTAAGTCGCTATTACTAACAGCGACTTACTCTGAGGCTAGGTTTGAATGTACGGACGCTTATTTTGGGAATTAAGTTTTTCCGAAGTTTATTTTTGAAATTAAGTTTTTAAAACATCTTATTTTATTCAAATTTTCTATCAATGTCATCTTTTTAAGATAATATGAATGCAAGCCCAAAACATCTTACCAAAATGAAACATAATTAATAACAATTTGTAAACGCCTCAAGGAAGTAGGGATGGTTATGGGTCCAAATCCTATTGGATCTGCCCCTTTTTTAAGGGTCTGGGTCTTATTTTTGAGACCTATCAGATCCGAGTCTCAAAGTGCAGACCCGGACCCAAATCTAGACCCTAGACCCGCCTCTCAGACCCGAACTCGGACCCTATATAATTAAATATTTTTTTTACTTTTTAGTAATTATTTTGTATTTGAATTTCATGGACTCGA